>NC_092092.1:69199998-69499998 GCF_045679555.1 Salvelinus alpinus
CAGCTACCGCACAGGCAAACACGTCATTGGACGGGCCAAGACCTCCCATGACGATCTGTCTCAGGTCCAGGAAGCTCTATGGTTGATTATACGATATCCTAGCTACCTACCTTCTGCCATTACTTCTACTCTGCCTTCCTCCAATATATTCATCATATAATTAATTTAATGACCACGTAAAGTTGTATTATTTGAGATGAGTGTGTAACTTACTCTTATAGTAAAATAGCTACTTTGCAAGGTATGAGATACATAGCAAACTTGTTCTATAGACGGAAAACAGACGGCGCTGTATCATCAGGAGTGATATTCATCACACTGCCTATGTAGTACAGATATTGTATATGGCAAATCAACAATGTACAGTACCTATCTAGTACTTTCCCCCTTACTTACAATTCAAAGAAACAAATCCTACCTTACAGTCTTTAAGTCCTTATTCGTGATGTTATCTCAAATACTCAAATACTGTAACATTCACTGGCAGACAAAAGATACTTTACCTCGTCATTAAGGGGGAAAGCTACTTTACCTCGTCAGAAAAAATGTGGGTGAAACTGGATATATGTTGAACAAAAATATAAAACACAACATGCAACAATTTCAGTTCGTAAATAAATAAATTAGGCCATAATCTATGGATTTCGCGTCACTGGGTAGGGGCGCAGCCATAGGCACAGCCACTTGGGAGCCAGGCTCACCCACTGGGTGAGCTTTTTGCACATGGAAAATGCCTGCGATCTTTTATTTTACCTCATGAAACACGGGACCAATACTTTACATGTTGTGTTTATATTTTTGTTCAATATGTAACATGATACTCTAGTAAACATGTCCACATAAAGGTCTCTGTCAGAGCCTTTTGAACCAAAGCAGAGGTCCTAAATGCTGAGCTAAGACTAATACTGTCTCTAGCTAAGACATATAGACTATACACATTATCAAATGATATAATGCAATACTCTCAAAAGCAAACATGGCAGTTGACAATGGCTGTTGCCTCAACAACTGACTTGCCCGTTAACCTACTGCTATGAATCAATGACATGACAATGAAACACTATGAAAAAGAAAACAAACAATGGTGACTGTGTTCTGGGGAGTAAAATAGACTTTCAGTAAACTTTCAGCCTTTCCTGAGAGTAGTTTCAGCCTTTCCTGAGAGTAGTTTCAGCCTTTCCTGAGAGTAGTTTCAGCCTTTCCTGAGAGTAGTTTCAGCCTTTCCTGAGAATAGTTTCAGCCTTTCCTGAGAATAGTTTCAGCCTAACCTGAGAGTAGTTTCAGCCTTTCCAGAGAGTAGTTTCAGCCTTTCCTGAGAATAGTTTCAGCCTTTCCTGAGAGTAGTTTCAGCCTTTCCTGAGAGTAGTTTCAGGCTTTCCTGAGAGTAGTTTCAGCCTTTCCTGAGAATAGTTTCAGGCTTTCCTGAGAATAGTTTCAGCCTTTCCTGAGAGTAGTTTCAGCCTTTCCTGAGAGTAGTTTCAGCCTTTCCTGAGAATAGTTTCAGCCTTTCCTGAGAGTAGTTTCAGCCTTTCCTGAGAGTAGTTTCAGGCTTTCCTGAGAGTAGTTTCAGCCTTTCCTGAGAATAGTTTCAGGCTTTCCTGAGAATAGTTTCAGCCTTTCCTGAGAGTAGTTTCAGCCTTTCCTGAGAATAGTTTCAGCCTTTCCTGAGAGTAGTTTCAGCCTTTCCTGAGAGTAGTTTCAGCCTTTCCTGAGAGTAGTTTCAGCCTTTCCTGAGAGTAGTTTCAGCCTTTCCTGAGAATAGTTTCAGCCTTTCCTGAGAGTAGTTTCAGCCTTTCCTGAGAGTAGTTTCAGCCTTTCCTGAGAATAGTTTCAGCCTTTCCTGAGAGTAGTTTCAGCCTTTCCTGAGAGTAGTTTCAGCCTTTCCTGAGAGTAGTTTCAGGCTTTCCTGAGAGTAGTTTCAGCCTTTCCTGAGAATAGTTTCAGGCTTTCCTGAGAATAGTTTCAGCCTTTCCTGAGAGTAGTTTCAGCCTTTCCTGAGAGTAGTTTCAGCCTTTCCTGAGAATAGTTTCAGCCTTTCCTGAGAATAGTTTCAGCCTTTCCTGAGAGTAGTTTCAGCCTTTCCTGAGAGTAGTTTCAGGCTTTCCTGAGAGTAGTTTCAGGCTTTCCTGAGAATAGTTTCAGGCTTTCCTGAGAGTAGTTTCAGCCTTTCCTGAGAGTAGTTTCAGCCTTTCCTGAGAATAGTTTCAGCCTTTCCTGAGAGTAGTTTCAGCCTTTCCTGAGAGTAGTTTCAGCCTTTCCTGAGAGTAGTTTCAGGCTTTCCTGAGAGTAGTTTCAGCCTTTCCTGAGAGTAGTTTCAGCCTTTCCTGAGAATAGTTTCAGCCTTTCCTGAGAGTAGTTTCAGCCTTTCCTGAGAGTAGTTTCAGCCTTTCCTGAGAGTAGTTTCAGCCTTTCCTGAGAATAGTTTCAGCCTTTCCTGAGAGTAGTTTCAGCCTTTCCTGAGAATAGTTTCAGCCTTTCCTGAGAGTAGTTTCAGCCTTTCCTGAGAGTAGTTTCAGCCTTTCCTGAGAGTAGTTTCAGGCTTTCCTGAGAGTAGTTTCAGCCTTTCCTGAGAGTAGTTTCAGCCTTTCCTGAGAGTAGTTTCAGCCTTTCCTGAGAGTAGTTTCAGCCTTTCCTGAGAGTAGTTTCAGCCTTTCCTGAGAGTAGTTTCAGCCTTTCCTGAGAGTAGTTTCAGCCTTTCCTGAGAGTAGTTTCAGCCTTTCCTGAGAATAGTTTCAGGCTTTCCTGAGAATAGTTTCAGCCTTTCCTGAGAGTAGTTTCAGCCTTTCCTGAGAGTAGTTTCAGCCTTTCCTGAGAGTAGTTTCAGCCTTTCCTGAGAGTAGTTTCAGCCTTTCCTGAGAATAGTTTCAGCCTTTCCTGAGAGTAGTTTCAGCCTTTCCTGAGAGTAGTTTCAGGCTTTCCTGAGAGTAGTTTCAGCCTTTCCTGAGAATAGTTTCAGGCTTTCCTGAGAATAGTTTCAGCCTTTCCTGAGAGTAGTTTCAGCCTTTCCTGAGAGTAGTTTCAGCCTTTCCTGAGAGTAGTTTCAGCCTTTCCTGAGAGTAGTTTCAGCCTTTCCTGAGAGTAGTTTCAGCCTTTCCTGAGAGTAGTTTCAGGCTTTCCTGAGAGTAGTTTCAGCCTTTCCTGAGAGTAGTTTCAGCCTTTCCTGAGAGTAGTTTCAGCCTTTCCTGAGAGTAGTTTCAGCCTTTCCTGAGAGTAGTTTCAGCCTTTCCTGAGAGTAGTTTCAGCCTTTCCTGAGAATAGTTTCAGCCTTTCCTGAGAATAGTTTCAGCCTTTCCTGAGAATAGTTTCAGCCTTTCCTGAGAGTAGTTTCAGCCTTTCCTGAGAGTAGTTTCAGCCTTTCCTGAGAATAGTTTCAGCCTTTCCTGAGAATAGTTTCAGCCTTTCCTGAGAGTAGTTTCAGGCTTTCCTGAGAGTAGTTTCAGCCTTTCCTGAGAATAGTTTCAGGCTTTCCTGAGAATAGTTTCAGGCTTTCCTGAGAATAGTTTCAGCCTTTCCTGAGAGTAGTTTCAGCCTTTCCTGAGAGTAGTTTCAGCCTTTCCTGAGAATAGTTTCAGCCTTTCCTGAGAATAGTTTCAGCCTTTCCTGAGAGTAGTTTCAGCCTTTCCTGAGAGTAGTTTCAGCCTTTCCTGAGAGTAGTTTCAGCCTTTCCTGAGAGTAGTTTCAGCCTTTCCTGAGAGTAGTTTCAGCCTTTCCTGAGAGTAGTTTCAGTCTTTCCTGAGAGTAGTTTCAGCCTTTCCTGAGAATAGTTTCAGCCTTTCCTGAGAGTAGTTTCAGCCTTTCCTGAGAGTAGTTTCAGCCTTTCCTGAGAGTAGTTTCAGCCTTTCCTGAGAGTAGTTTCAGCCTTTCCTGAGAATAGTTTCAGCCTTTCCTGAGAATAGTTTCAGCCTTTCCTGAGAGTAGTTTCAGCCTTTCCTGAGAATAGTTTCAGCCTTTCCTGAGAGTAGTTTCAGCCTTTCCTGAGAGTAGTTTCAGCCTTTCCTGAGAGTAGTTTCAGCCTTTCCTGAGAGTAGTTTCAGCCTTTCCTGAGAGTAGTTTCAGCCTTTCCTGAGAATAGTTTCAGCCTTTCCTGAGAGTAGTTTCAGCCTTTCCTGAGAATAGTTTCAGCCTTTCCTGAGAATAGTTTCAGCCTTTCCTGAGAGTAGTTTCAGCCTTTCCTGAGAGTAGTTTCAGCCTTTCCTGAGAGTAGTTTCAGCCTTTCCTGAGAGTAGTTTCAGCCTTTCCTGAGAGTAGTTTCAGCCTTTCCTGAGAATAGTTTCAGGCTTTCCTGAGAATAGTTTCAGCCTTTCCTGAGAGTAGTTTCAGCCTTTCCTGAGAGTAGTTTCAGCCTTTCCTGAGAGTAGTTTCAGCCTTTCCTGAGAGTAGTTTCAGCCTTTCCTGAGAGTAGTTTCAGCCTTTCCTGAGAATAGTTTCAGCCTTTCCTGAGAGTAGTTTCAGCCTTTCCTGAGAGTAGTTTCAGCGCCAGGTGGGGCACTACTACTACTACTACTGCTGTACCTCTACTACTACTACTACTGTACCTCTACTACTACTACTACTGTACCTCTAATACTGCTGTATCTCTACTACTACTGTACCTCTACTACTGCTGTATCTCTACTACTACTGTACCTCTACTACTATTACTGATGTACCTCTACTACTACTACTACTGTACCTCTAATACTGCTGTACCTCTACTACTACTACTGCTGTATCTCTAATACTGGTGTACATCTACTACTACTACTGCTGTATCTCTAATACTGGTGTACCTCTACTACTAATGTACCTCTACTACTAATTCTGCTGTACCTCTAATACTACTGTACCTCTACTACTATTACTGATGTACCTCTACTACTAATTCTGCTGTACCTCTAATACTGCTGTACCTCTAATACTACTGTACCTCAACTACTACTACTGCTGTACCTCTACTACTACTACTGCTGTACCTCTACTACTACTACTGCTGTACCTCTACTACTACTACTGCTGTACCTCTACTACTACTACTGCTGTACCTCTACTACTGCTGTACCTCTACTACTGCTGTACCTCAACTACTAATACTGCTGTACCTCTACTACTACTACTATTGCTGTACCTCTACTACTACTACTGCTGTACCTCTACTACTACTACTGCTGTACCTCTACTACTACTACTGCTGTACCTCTACTACTACTACTGCTGTACCTCTACTACTACTACTGCTGTACCTCTACTACTGCTGTACCTCTACTACTGCTGTACCTCAACTACTAATACTGCTGTACCTCAACTACTACTACTATTGCTGTACCTCAACTACTACTACTATTGCTGTACCTCTACTACTACTACTATTGCTGTACCTCTACTACTACTACTACTATTGCTGTACCTCTACTACTACTACTACTATTGCTGTACCTCTACTACTACTACTATTGCTGTACCTCTACTACTACTACTATTGCTGTACCTCTACTACTACTACTATTGCTGTACCTCTACTACTACTACTATTGCTGTACCTCTACTACTACTACTATTGCTGTACCTCTACTACTACTACTATTGCTGTACCTCTACTACTACTACTGCTGTACCTCTACTACTACTACTGCTGTACCTCTACTACTACTACTGCTGTACCTCTACTACTACTACTGCTGTACCTCTACTACTACTACTGCTGTACCTCTACTACTACTACTGCTGTACCTCTACTACTACTACTGCTGTACCTCTACTACTACTACTGCTGTACCTCTACTACTACTACTGCTGTACCACTACTACTACTACTGCTGTACCTCTACTACTACTACTGCTGTACCTCTACTACTGCTGTACCTCTACTACTGCTGTACCTCTACTACTGCTGTACCTCTACTACTGCTGTACCTCAACTACTACTACTACTGCTGTACCTCTACTACTACTACTGCTGTACCTCTACTACTACTACTGCTGTACCTCTACTACTACTACTGCTGTACCTCTACTACTACTACTGCTGTACCTCTACTACTACTACTGCTGTACCTCTACTACTACTACTGCTGTACCTCTACTACTACTACTGCTGTACCTCTACTACTACTACTGCTGTACCTCTACTACTACTACTGCTGTACCTCTACTACTACTACTGCTGTACCACTACTACTACTACTGCTGTACTACTACTACTGCTGTACCACTACTACTACTACTGCTGTACCTCTACTACTGCTGTACCTCTACTACTGCTGTACCTCTACTACTGCTGTACCTCTACTACTGCTGTACCTCTACTACTGCTGTACCTCAACTACTACTACTATTGCTGTACCTCTACTACTACTACTATTGCTGTACCTCTACTACTACTACTATTGCTGTACCTCTACTACTACTACTATTGCTGTACCTCTACTACTACTACTATTGCTGTACCTCTACTACTACTACTATTGCTGTACCTCTACTACTACTACTATTGCTGTACCTCTACTACTACTACTATTGCTGTACCTCTACTACTACTACTATTGCTGTACCTCTACTACTACTACTATTGCTGTACCTCTACTACTACTACTATTGCTGTACCTCTACTACTACTACTATTGCTGTACCTCTACTACTACTACTATTGCTGTACCTCTACTACTACTACTGCTGTACCTCTACTACTACTACTGCTGTACCTCTACTACTACTACTGCTGTACCTCTACTACTACTACTGCTGTACCTCTACTACTACTACTGCTGTACCTCTACTACTACTACTGCTGTACCTCTACTACTACTACTGCTGTACCTCTACTACTACTACTGCTGTACCTCTACTACTACTACTGCTGTACCTCTACTACTACTACTGCTGTACCTCTACTACTGCTGTACCTCTACTACTGCTGTACCTCTACTACTGCTGTACCTCTACTACTGCTGTACCTCTACTACTGCTGTACCTCTACTACTGCTGTACCTCTACTACTGCTGTACCTCTACTACTGCTGTACCTCTACTACTAATATTCCTGTACCTCTAATACTGCTGTACATCTACTACCACAACTATTGCTGTACCTCTACTACTACTACTGCTGTACCTCTACTACTGCTGTACCTCTACTACTGCTGTACCTCTACTACTGCTGTACCTCTACTACTAATATTCCTGTACCTCTAATACTGCTGTACATCTACTACCACAACTATTGCTGTACCTCTACTACTACTACTGCTGTACCTCTAATACTGCTGTACCTCTACTACTACTACTATTGCTGTACCTCTACTACTACTACTGCTGTACCTCTACTACTGCTGTACCTCTACTACTACTACTGCTGTACCTCTACTACTACTACTACTACTGTACCTCTACTACTACTACTACTGCTGTACCTCTAATACTACTACTGCTGTACCTCTAATACTACTACTGCTGTACCTCTAATACTGCTGTACCTCTACTACTACTGTACCTCTACTACTACTACTGCTGTACCTCTACTACTACTACTGCTGTACCTCTAATACTGCTGTACCTATAATACTGCTGTACCTCTACTACTGCTGTACCTCTACTACTGCTGTACCTCTACTACTACTACTGCTGTACCTCTACTACTACTACTGCTGTACCTCTACTACTACTACTGCTGTACCTCTACTACTACTACTGCTGTACCTCTAATACTACTGTACCTCAACTACTAATACTGCTGTACCTCTACTACTACTACTACTACTACTGCTGTACCTCTACTACTACTACTGCTGTACCTCTAATACTACTACTACTGCTGTACCTCTAATACTACTACTACTGCTGTACCTCTAATACTGCTGTACCTCAACTACTACTACTGCTGTACCTCTACTACTACTACTACTGTACCTCTAATACTGCTGTACCTCAACTACTACTACTACTGTACCTCTAATACTGCTGTACCTCAACTACTACTACTACTGTACCTCTACTACTACTACTGCTGTACCTCTACTACTACTACTGCTGTACCTCTACTACTACTACTGCTGTACCTCTACTACTACTACTGCTGTACCTCTACTACTACTACTGCTGTACCTCTACTACTACTACTGCTGTACCTCTACTACTGCTGTACCTCTACTACTGCTGTACCTCTACTACTGCTGTACCTCTACTACTGCTGTACCTCTACTACTGCTGTACCTCTACTACTGCTGTACCTCTGCTACTGCTGTACCTCTGCTACTGCTGTACCTCTGCTACTGCTGTACCTCTACTACTACTACTACTGCTGTACCTCTACTACTACTACTGCTGTACCTCTACTACTACTACTACTACTACTGCTGTACCTCTACTACTACTACTGCTGTACCTCTACTACTACTACTACTACTGCTGTACCTCTGCTACTGCTGTACCTCTACTACTGCTGTACCTCTACTACTACTACTGCTGTACCTCTACTACTACTACTGCTGTACCTCTAATACTGCTGTACCTCAACTACTAATACTGCTGTACCTCAACTACTACTACTGCTGTACCTCTACTACTACTACTGCTGTACCTCTACTACTACTACTGTACCTCTACTACTACTGTACCTCTACTACTACTACTGTACCTCTACTACTACTACTGTACCTCTACTACTACTGTACCTCTACTACTACTACTGTACCTCTACTACTACTACTGCTGTACCTCTACTACTACTACTGCTGTACCTCTACTACTACTACTGCTGTACCTCTACTACTACTACTGCTGTACCTCTACTACTACTACTGCTGTACCTCTACTACTACTACTGCTGTACCTCTACTACTACTACTGCTGTACCTCTACTACTACTACTACTACTGCTGTACCTCTACTACTACTACTACTACTGCTGTACCTCTACTACTGCTGTACCTCTACTACTGCTGTACCTCTACTACTGCTGTACCTCTACTACTGCTGTACCTCTACTACTGCTGTACCTCTACTACTGCTGTACCTCTGCTACTGCTGTACCTCTGCTACTGCTGTACCTCTGCTACTGCTGTACCTCTGCTACTGCTGTACCTCTACTACTACTACTACTGCTGTACCTCTACTACTACTACTACTACTACTGCTGTACCTCTACTACTACTACTACTACTACTGCTGTACCTCTACTACTACTACTACTACTGCTGTACCTCTGCTACTGCTGTACCTCTACTACTGCTACTGCTGTACCTCTACTACTGCTACTGCTGTACCTCTACTACTGCTACTGCTGTACCTCTACTACTACTACTGCTGTACCTCTACTACTACTACTGCTGTACCTCTACTACTACTACTACTACTGTTGTACCTCTACTACTACTACTACTACTACTGCTGTACCTCTACTACTGCTGTACCTCTACTACTGCTGTACCTCTACTACTGCTGTACCTCTACTACTGCTGTACCTCTGCTACTGCTGTACCTCTGCTACTGCTGTACCTCTACTACTACTACTACTGCTGTACCTCTACTACTACTACTACTACTACTGCTGTACCTCTACTACTACTACTACTACTGCTGTACCTCTACTACTGCTACTGCTGTACCTCTACTACTGCTACTGCTGTACCTCTACTACTGCTACTGCTGTACCTCTACTACTGCTACTGCTGTACCTCTACTACTGCTACTGCTGTACCTCTACTACTGCTACTGCTGTACCTCTACTACTACTACTACTGTACCTCTACTACTACTACTACTGCTGTACCTCTACTACTACTACTACTGCTGTACCTCTACTACTGCTGTACCTCTACTACTGCTGTACCTCTACTACTGCTGTACCTCTACTACTGCTGTACCTCTACTACTGCTGTACCTCTACTACTGCTGTACCTCTACTACTGCTGTACCTCTACTACTACTACTACTGCTGTACCTCTACTACTACTACTACTACTGCTGTACCTCTACTACTACTACTGTACCTCTACTACTGCTGTACCTCTACTACTGCTGTACCTCTACTACTGCTGTACCTCTACTACTGCTGTACCTCTACTACTGCTGTACCTCTACTACTGCTGTACCTCTACTACTACTACTGCTGTACCTCTACTACTACTACTACTACTGCTGTACCTCTGCTACTGCTGTACCTCTACTACTGCTGTACCTCTACTACTGCTGTACCTCTACTACTGCTGTACCTCTACTACTACTACTACTGCTGTACCTCTACTACTACTGCTGTACCTCTACTACTGCTGTACCTCTACTACTGCTGTACCTCTACTACTGCTGTACCTCTACTACTGCTGTACCTCTACTACTGCTGTACCTCTACTACTACTACTACTACTACTGCTGTACCTCTACTACTACTACTACTACTGCTGTACCTCTACTACTACTACTACTGCTGTACCTCTACTACTACTACTACTGCTGTACCTCTACTACTACTACTACTGCTGTACCTCTACTACTGCTGTACCTCTACTACTGCTGTACCTCTACTACTGCTGTACCTCTACTACTGCTGTACCTCTACTACTGCTGTACCTCTACTACTGCTGTACCTCTACTACTGCTGTACCTCTACTACTGCTGTACCTCTACTACTACAACTATTGCTGTACCTCTACTACTACAACTATTGCTGTACCTCTACTACTACAACTATTGCTGTACCTCTACTACTACTACTATTGCTGTACCTCTACTACTACAACTATTGCTGTACCTCTACTACTGCTGTACCTCTACTACTGCTGTACCTCTACTACTGCTGTACCTCTACTACTACAACTATTGCTGTACCTCTACTACTACAACTATTGCTGTACCTCTACTACTACAACTATTGCTGTACCTCTACTACTGCTGTACCTCTACTACTGCTGTACCTCTACTACTGCTGTACCTCTACTACTGCTGTACCTCTACTACTGCTGTACCTCTACTACTGCTGTACCTCTACTACTGCTGTACCTCTACTACTGCTGTACCTCTACTACTGCTGTACCTCTACTACTACTATTGCTGTACCTCTACTACTACAACTATTGCTGTACCTCTACTACTACAACTATTGCTGTACCTCTACTACTACTACTGCTGTACCTCTCCACATAAACAGTAGGGGCTGAATAACAGGCATGCAGTGGCATGGTGATTACCTCAACTATATAATCCAGACGTTTTTTAGGAGGCTGAACCCAGAGGCAGAGGATGAGGAGATGAGAAGGAGGAAGAGGAGGCAGGGGCATCATGAGAAGGAACATGTGGAGAGAGTTACATGGTTAAAGATCACTCACACACTCAGCCGTGCACCTACACAACTCGTGTGTGTACAAAGAAATAAACATTTGTGAATGCTTGTCCAAACGTGAACACAACACACACCAAACACAGCAAAAGTAAGAAAAGGAAGGATGAATAAGCTCTATCAAGAAGCTACTGTCAAACATGCATAAGCAATCAAATTAAAATGTGTTGAAAGCTCTCAAGAGTGCTCAGGCGGTTGCTATGAGGCAGGTCCAAAGAGTATATGGCAAGCAGTCTTACACACCATAGATCATGTGATTCACTCTTGTGCTAAATGACAACATCATTGCAAACATGCGTTCCACAGTGAATTGTGCAGCCTCGACCCTACTGCTGTGAGGTCCAAACAGTCAAGCATGTAAAACAACGACAAGCCTAATCACACCACAGGTCTGTGACAACACGTCCCTAAAATGTTGGATGAACTGATTATTAAATGTTCAGTCCCCGTCAGTGGACTGACATCATCATTGTCAATTATTATATATTTTTTTGCCTATTTCAGCCAGTTATTTCTGGCCTCTCTTCAGACAGAGGTCAAGCATTTTCCTCATCAGTGGAACAAACACAACCACTGTGGTTGCGTCCCAAATGACACCCTATTCCCTGTAATGTAATATAAAGGGAATAGAGTGCCATTTGGGACACCTGTGACATGCTATTATGCTAATAGTGCACAACACGTTCATCCCACTGGGGCACACGCTTAACACAGGGCCACACATTCCCCACCATGGGGCTGCAGTGCTAGCAGCCGCAGCCAGGGGGCGATACATTAGCACCTTATGGCACTGGCTAACGGAGAGAACCACAGAGGCCCTCACTTACCGGACGTCCAAACTCCAGCTCAGCAAAGAACTTATACCAAGGCTCATCCTCTAAATCTACCTCAGTGGGGTTTGAGTTACTAGTATTCTGGATTGACAGGGTGGAGAGAAGAGAATCAAGGAACATCAACACAGAATAAGGGTGAGAATGATCCATGATAAACAGCAGAGTAAAATGGATGAAAAATGAACAGCAACATTGGGAAAACAATTGCAAAAAGGTACTAAGTAATATATAATTAGAAACAAAGTAGGCATTGGTTTCAAGCTGAAAAAGAAAGGAAATTCACATGAGCACCACAATGCCTACTTCACCCATGCTCTACCAAGGGTTGTCAGCACACAGCTTTGACCTACTACAATAGCTATGTTGGTCTATTGTACTTCAAACAATGTGTAGGCAGGTTGCTGCAAAAAAAATGTTATAAAATGTATGCACTCTACTGTAAGTCGCTCTGGATAAGAGCGTCTGCTCTTGGCCGGTAGGGATATCCTTGTCTCAGTATGTAAAAATGTAATAAAATGTATGCACTCTACTGTAAGTCGCTCTGGATAAAAGCGTCTGCTAAATGACTAAAATGTAATGTAAAAAAATGTTGCTTAGGATTTAAACCATCGTAACCAGCCGAATTCATTAATTCACAGGGTAACCTCAAGAACACACCAGCAGAGGGCAGTAAGTCACCACAACATGAACCTTGATCTATCCACAGAGCAGTACAGTAAACTTTCACTGAAAAACAGAGCCTGAATGCACTGCAGCAACACTCATTGGGAATCATCTCAGCCCTCAGAAACAAGACATTTAAAATACACTTCTTGTAAGCAATAACACAGACCCTCAGTCTGAACTGCAATGGTATTTGTCCGCAGTCTCAAGCAAGCTTTGAGGTAATATAGCTTAGGGGAGACTGGGGTTAGTTGGGGTAAAGGGTTAGTTGAGGTAAAGGGTTAGTTGAGGTAAAGGGTTTATTGGGGTAAAGAGTTTATTGGGGTAAAGAGTTTATTGGGGTAAAGAGTTAGTTGAGGTAAAGGGTTTATTGGGGTAAAGAGTTAGTTGAGGTAAAGGGTTTATTGGGGTAAAGGGTTAGTTGAGGTAAAGGGTTTATTGGGGTAAAGGGTTAGTTGAGGTAAAGGGTTAGTTGAAGTAAGGGGTTTATTGGGGTAAAGGGTTAGTTGAAGTAAGGGGTTTATTGGGGTAAAGAGTTAGTTGAGGTAAAGGGTTTATTGGGGTAAAGAGTTAGTTGAGGTAAAGGGTTTATTGGGGTAAAGAGTTAGTTGAGGTAAAGGGTTTATTGGGGTAAAGAGTTAGTTGAGGTAAAGGGTTTATTGGGGTAAAGGGTTAGTTGAGGTAAAGGGTTAGTTGAAGTAAGGGGTTTATTGGGGTAAAGGGTTAGTTGAAGTAAGGGGTTTATTGGGGTAAAGAGTTAGTTGAGGTAAAGGGTTTATTGGGGTAAAGAGTTAGTTGAGGTAAAGGGTTTATTGGGGTAAAGAGTTTATTGGGGTAAAGAGTTTATTGGGGTAAAGAGTTAGTTGAGGTAAAGGGTTTATTGGGGTAAAGAGTTAGTTGAGGTAAAGGGTTTATTGGGGTAAAGGGTTAGTTGAGGTAAAGGGTTTATTGGGGTAAAGGGTTAGTTGAGGTAAAGGGTTAGTTGAAGTAAGGGGTTTATTGGGGTAAAGGGTTAGTTGAAGTAAGGGGTTTATTGGGGTAAAGAGTTAGTTGAGGTAAAGGGTTTATTGGGGTAAAGAGTTAGTTGAGGTAAAGGGTTTATTGGGGTAAAGAGTTAGTTGAGGTAAAGGGTTTATTGGGGTAAAGAGTTAGTTGAGGTAAAGGGTTTATTGGGGTAAAGGGTTAGTTGAGGTAAAGGGTTAGTTGAAGTAAGGGGTTTATTGGGGTAAAGGGTTAGTTGAAGTAAGGGGTTTATTGGGGTAAAGAGTTAGTTGAGGTAAAGGGTTTATTGGGGTAAAGAGTTAGTTGAGGTAAAGGGTTTATTGGGGTAAAGAGTTAGTTGAGGTAAAGGATTTATTGGGGTAAAGGGTTCGTTGAGGTAAAGGGTTTATTGGGGTAAAGAGTTAGTTGAGGTCAAGGGTTTATTGGGGTAAAGGGTTAGTTGAGGTAAAGGGTTTATTGGGGGTAAAGAGTTAGTTGAGGTAAAGGATTTATTGGGGTAAAGGGTTCGTTGAGGTAAAGGTTAGTTGAAGTAAGGGGTTTATTGGGGTAAAGAGTTAGTTGAGGTAAAGGGTTTATTGGGGTAAAGAGTTAGTTGAGGTCAAGGGTTTATTGGGGTAAAGAGTTAGTTGAGGTCAAGGGTTTATTGGGGTAAAGGGTTAGTTGAGGTAAAGGGTTTATTGGGGGTAAAGAGTTAGTTGAGGTAAAGGGTTTATTGGGGTAAAGAGTTAGTTGAGGTAAAGGATTTATTGGGGTAAAGGGTTCGATGAGGTAAAGGGTTAGTTGAAGTAAAGGGTTTATTGGGGTAAAGAGTTAGTTGAGGTAAAGGATTTATTGGGGTAAAGGGTTCGTTGAGGTAAAGGGTTTATTGGGGTAAAGAGTTAGTTGAGGTCAAGGGTTTATTGGGGTAAAGGGTTAGTTGAGGAAAAGGGTTTATTGGGGGTAAAGAGTTAGTTGAGGTAAAGGATTTATTGGGGTAAAGGGTTCGTTGAGGTAAAGGTTAGTTGAAGTAAGGGGTTTACAGTAATCCCTCGTTTATCGCGGGGGTTACGTTCCGAAAATGACCCGCGATAAGTGAAATCCGCGAAATAGAAAACTTTTTTTTTTTTTTACAATTAGCAACTATTACATGTATACAAATACAGTGACTCACGTGTAGGCCGTTTCGTCGACATTATGGGTTTAGGAGATGTTCGAAATTACAAGATAATTTGGCCAACTTAATGTAAATTTGCCAAGCTGTTTTATGTACGTACACATAACTGCACGAGACGACAAAATGATAGCACAATTCGTAGCATGTTTTGATACAAGAAGCGGGAGTGAGTTTTTAGCGAATCAGAATGCAGAGCACAATGCACCAAAAAAAAAAAAAAAATGCATTATGAAAATCCGCGAAATAGCGAATCCGCGATAAGTGAACCGCGAAGTGGCGAGGGATCACTGTATTGGGGTAAAGAGTTAGTTGAGGTAAAGGGTTTATTGGGGTAAAGAGTTAGTTGAGGTCAAGGGTTTATTGGGGTAAAGAGTTAGTTGAGGTCAAGGGTTTATTGGGGTAAAGAGTTAGTTGAGGTCAAGGGTTTATTGGGGTAAAGGGTTAGTTGAGGTAAAGGGTTTATTGGGGGTAAAGAGTTAGTTGAGGTAAAGGGTTTATTGGGGTAAAGAGTTAGTTGAGGTAAAGGATTTATTGGGGTAAAGGGTTCGATGAGGTAAAGGGTTAGTTGAAGTAAAGGGTTTATTGGGGTAAAGAGTTAGTTGAGGTAAAGGGTTTATTGGGATAAAGAGTTAGTTGAGGTAAAGGGTTTATTGGGATAAAGAGTTCGTTGAGGTAAAGGATTTATTGGGGTAAAGGGTTCGTTGAGGTAAAGGGTTTATTGGGGTAAAGGGTTCGTTGAGGTAAAGGGTTAGTTGAGGTAAAGGGTTTATTGGGGTAAAGAGTTAGTTGAGGTCAAGGGTTTATTGGGGTAAAGGGTTAGTTGAGGTAAAGAGTTTATTGGGGTAAAGAGTTAGTTGAGGTCAAGGGTTTATTGGGGTAAAGGGTTAGTTGAGTTAAAGGGTTTATTGGGGTAAAGAGTTAGTTGAGGTAAAGGGTTTATTGGGGTAAAGAGTTAGTTGAGGTAAAGGATTTATTGGGGTAAAGGGTTCGTTGAGGTAAAGGGTTTATTGGGGTAAAGAGTTAGTTGAGGTCAAGGGTTTATTGGGGTAAAGGGTTAGTTGAGGTAAAGGGTTTATTGGGGGTAAAGAGTTAGTTGAGGTAAAGGATTTATTGGGGTAAAGGGTTCGTTGAGGTAAAGGTTAGTTGAAGTAAGGGGTTTATTGGGGTAAAGAGTTAGTTGAGGTAAAGGGTTTATTGGGGTAAAGAGTTAGTTGAGGTCAAGGGTTTATTGTGGTAAAGAGTTAGTTGAGGTCAAGGGTTTATTGGGGTAAAGAGTTAGTTGAGGTCAAGGGTTTATTGGGGTAAAGGGTTAGTTGAGGTAAAGGGTTTATTGGGGGTAAAGAGTTAGTTGAGGTAAAGGGTTTATTGGGGTAAAGAGTTAGTTGAGGTAAAGGATTTATTGGGGTAAAGGGTTCGATGAGGTAAAGGGTTAGTTGAAGTAAAGGGTTTATTGGGGTAAAGAGTTAGTTGAGGTAAAGGGTTTATTGGGATAAAGAGTTAGTTGAGGTAAAGGGTTTATTGGGATAAAGAGTTCGTTGAGGTAAAGGATTTATTGGGGTAAAGGGTTCGTTGAGGTAAAGGGTTTATTGGGGTAAAGGGTTCGTTGAGGTAAAGGGTTAGTTGAGGTAAAGGGTTTATTGGGGTAAAGAGTTAGTTGAGGTCAAGGGTTTATTGGGGTAAAGGGTTAGTTGAGGTAAAGGGTTTATTGGGGTAAAGAGTTAGTTGAGGTCAAGGGTTTATTGGGGTAAAGGGTTAGTTGAGTTAAAGGGTTTATTGGGGTAAAGAGTTAGTTGAGGTCAAGGGTTTATTGGGGTAAAGGGTTAGTTGAGGTAAAGGGTTTATTGGGGTAAAGAGTTAGTTGAGGTAAAGGGTTTATTGGGGTAAAGAGTTGGTTGAGGTAAATGGTTTATATGGGTAAAGGGTTCGTTGAGGTAAAGGGTTAGTTGAGCCACCCTTGTTTCTAGGAATACAAAATCAATAATTTGACCAAATACTTAGGAAGAGATCATCATTTCATGGAGTCTGTGAAGGAAAAAACCACATGGAAAAAGTGGAAAGCAAGTTAGGTCCAAAAACCTGATTTTGATCAAGTCAACTGAATTTATTGTGTTAAGAGGTTTCATGATGCTTGTATCTAAACCAATGTAGGTAGTTTTAAGATTGTTCTATACATCAGTTGGGGTCTCTATAAGCTTCAATATGAGGTCCTAAACCTAGCATGAAAGTGCAGCTTGTAGCTTTGTGGGCTATTATAGTCAAAATGTTTGCTTTGGGGTAAGTTGAGCCAACGGCAAATTGAGCAAATTGAAGGGTTTTCTTCCCATGCGTAATGCAAGGCATTATCGCTGGGATATTTAAAAATATATATTTCACCTTTATTTATACAGGTAAGTCAATTAAGAACATATTCTTATTTACAATAACGACCTGGCTATGAGGTAATGACAGGGCCTGGCCTATGTTTTAAAGTGTTGAAAGTACAAAGTGTTTGTTCGGTGTTAAGCCTTTGTTAATAAACAATGCTTAAAATTATTAACAGACGAAAACAGTGATTGTGAATGTGCTGAATTGTGTTTGGGAAATAAAGACAGATATGTTTTAAAAAAGGTAGTGGTAATATTTAATTCAGTAGAGAAATGTGTAGGCAGCTTAACTTACCCTGTCCTGCGGCTCAACCTACCCCATACCCGGGTAAGTTATGCCTTCAGTAGAGAGATGTGTAGGCAGCTTAACTTACCCTGTCCTGCGGCTCAACCTACCCCATACCCGGGTAAGTTATGCCTTCAGTAGAGAGATGTGTAGGCAGCTTAACTTACCCTGTCCTGCGGCTCAACCTACCCCATACCCGGGTAAGTTATGCCTTCAGTAGAAAAATGTGTAGGCAGCTTAACTTACCCTGTCCTGCGGCTCAACCTACCCCAGACCCGGGTAAGTTATGCCTTCAGTAGAGAAATGTGTAGGCAGCTTAACTTACCCTGTCCTGCGGCTCAACCTACCCCATACCCGGGTAAGTTATGCCTTCAGTAGAGAAATGTGTAGGCAGCTTAACTTACCCTGTCCTGCGGCTCAACCTACCCCATACCCGGGTAAGTTATGCCTTCAGTAGAGAGATGTGTAGGCAGCTTAACTTACCCTGTCCTGCGGCTCAACCTACCCCATACCCGGGTAAGTTATGCCTTCAGTAGAGAGATGTGTAGGCAGCTTAACTTACCCTGTCCTGCGGCTCAACCTACCCCATACCCGGGTAAGTTATGCCTTCAGTAGAGAGATGTGTAGGCAGCTTAACTTACCCTGTCCTGCGGCTCAACCTACCCCATACCCGGGTAAGTTATGCCTTCAGTAGAGAGATGTGTAGGCAGCTTAACTTACCCTGTCCTGCGGCTCAACCTACCCCATACCCGGGTAAGTTATGCCTTCAGTAGAGAGATGTGTAGGCAGCTTAACTTACCCTGTCCTGCGGCTCAACCTACCCCATACCCGGGTAAGTTATGCCTTCAGTAGAAAAATGTGTAGGCAGCTTAACTTACCCTGTCCTGCGGCTCAACCTACCCCATACCCGGGTAAGTTATGCCTTCAGTAGAGAAATGTGTAGGCAGCTTAACTTACCCTGTCCTGCGGCTCAACCTACCCCATACCCGGGTAAGTTATGCCTTCAGTAGAGAAATGTGTAGGCAGCTTAACTTACCCTGTCCTGCGGCTCAACCTACCCCATACCCGGGTAAGTTATGCCTTCAGTAGAGAGATGTGTAGGCAGCTTAACTTACCCTGTCCTGCGGCTCAACCTACCCCATACCCGGGTAAGTTATGCCTTCAGTAGAGAGATGTGTAGGCAGCTTAACTTACCCTGTCCTGCGGCTCAACCTACCCCATACCCGGGTAAGTTATGCCTTCAGTAGAGAGATGTGTAGGCAGCTTAACTTACCCTGTCCTGCGGCTCAACCTACCCAATACCCGGGTAAGTTATGCCTTCAGTAGAGAGATGTGTAGGCAGCTTAACTTACCCTGTCCTGCGGCTCAACCTACCCAATACCCGGGTAAGTTATGCCTTCAGTAGAGAGATGTGTAGGCAGCTTAACTTACCCTGTCCTGCGGCTCAACCTACCCCATACCCGGGTAAGTTATGCCTTCAGTAGAGAGATGTGTAGGCAGCTTAACTTACCCTGTCCTGCGGCTCAACCTACCCCATACCCGGGTAAGTTATGCCTTCAGTAGAGAGATGTGTAGGCAGCTTAACTTACCCTGTCCTGCGGCTCAACCTACCCCATACCCGGGTAAGTTATGCCTTCAGTAGAGAAATGTGTAGGCAGCTTAACTTACCCTGTCCTGCGGCTCAACCTACCCCATACCCGGGTAAGTTATGCCTTCAGTAGAGAAATGTGTAGGCAGCTTAACTTACCCTGTCCTGCGGCTCAACCTACCCCATACCCGGGTAAGTTATGCCTTCAGTAGAGAAATGTGTAGGCAGCTTAACTTACCCTGTCCTGCGGCTCAACCTACCCCATACCCGGGTAAGTTATGCCAAGAGACCACTTTTATTGGACAACCTATGTTTTAAAAACTGTAATGTTTACATGAATTCTGAATTATTTCCAAGGATAGACAACATCCTGAAATATATGTAGATATCATTGTTGGAAATAATATTATATCTCCCTTGACGGAGTGATGCTGAATGTAACAAATGGCTAAACTTACCCCACTCTCCCCTACTGGAAAGAGGAAAACAGTAAATACCTTTGGTAGTCTAATTACACTGCCACTGAAAATAATTACTGCCACAAAATAAACTATGTGCCTGTTCCACGTAAGTGGCTCAGAACAATGGTGCATTTCAAACCACTCAGCTAATGAGATGAACCCTGCAGGGCACATGGTCTGCTGCTGAAACAGTCCACTGCTAATTACCTGCTAGGAGGAGTGATATCAACAAAGGTCATTTAGGAGAGTTCAAATGTCATCCCAGCAAAACAGGAGCATTCCCTAAACATTAGCTAAGATTCCCATTCATTTCTAGTTAGGATTTTATCTAACATTAGGATGACAACATCCCAAAAACATTAAAATAATTGATTATGTTAGAGGTTTCATGATGATTGTATCTAAACCAACATAGGTAGTTTTAAGATTGTTCCATACATCAGTTGAGGTCTGTATACACTGAAATAATGTTTTTTTTATAACACTTTTTTATAATATGTTTTGAATTAAATATCCTTGGAATGTTCTCCTAACTTTCACTAAAATGTTGTACACAACATCTGTAACAACCATCACAGAACACTCCCCAAACGTTTCCAGGTAAAGAACAGACAAAATTTGTTATGGAAACGTTCTTGCAACATCAGCCAAATGTTTTATTCAAACATTATATAAATCATCAGCACAACTAGACAATATTTGTGTTATGAGAACATTTACAGCAACCTACCGAATGTTCTGGGAACTTTCACAGAACCAATTTCGGTTTGCTGGGATTAGTTTAGTGGCGAGTGACTGGTCTTACCTGTCTCTCCTGCTCCAAAATTGAGGATTTCCCAGGTTCATAGTCGAAGATGCTCCGAGGTTCTGCACGATATTTCCTGGTGTCCACCTTTCTGTCAGGGGGTCCATATTGGTTTCTTGTTAGAGGATACAGAGACATGTTATTATTCAGTGGCCCACTTGTTCCAAAAGTTACCATGCCAAATAATTTCAATTAGTGTATTTTACCCCCTTTTTCTCCCAATTTCAATCTTGTCTCATCGCTGCAACTCTCCAACAGGCTAGGGAGAAGCGAAGGTCGAGTCATGCGTCCTCCGAAACATGACCCGCCAAACCACACTCCTTAACCAGGAAGCAAGCCGCACCAATGTGTCAGAGGAAACACCGCTCAACTGGCGACCGAAGTCAGCCTGCAGGCGTCCGGCCTGCCACAAGGAGTCGCTAGAGCGTGATGAGCCAAGTAAAGCCCCCCCGGCCAAACCCTCCCCGGCCAAACCCTCCCCTAAACTGGACAACGCTGGGCCAATTGTGCGCTGCCCTATGGGACTCCCGGTCACGGCCGGTTGTGACATTGCCTGGGATCGAACCCGGGTCTGTAGTGACGCCTCAAGCACTGCGATGCAGTACCTTAGATCGCTGCGCCACTCGGGAGGCCCTTGAAAGGAATTTTTAAATAATTTTGTCTTACTTGTCTACCGTGCCTCTGTCTATTGTGCCTCTGTCCCTCTCGCGCTCCCTTTCTCGAACATGTGCCGATGAGAGTATGGGAGGGGGTGTGGGGGGCATGGGTGAGGGCGAGGTTAAGGAATTTGTGTTCCTGAAGACATTGCACGTGCCGTTGTCAGACACACTCTTGGTCATTGGCCGGTACGTGTGGGTCTGGGGCGGAGCATGGGTCTGCAATGACTTGGCTGGCCGATAGTCTGGGGCTGAGCGATGATGGCTATCTGTAATAACAACAGATGCGTGTGACAGATGCATCCAACAGATGCAATCCAGAATGTAGGCATGAATTCAAAGGTGAAATTTGTATGACATATGTATCTCTATCATATTCCAGGCACTCAGCACACAGACTTATGATTCATGTGATGAAATGATACATTTCTTACCGGTATTCATTACTGTGTGGGTGGTATTATATGGGTCCATATTTTCATTTTCTGTGATAAACACCAAAGTAGGATGATTAGCAGTGCACTCCAACTCATCGTGTAAAAGCAATGAATGTTTAGTTTGTTTTCATACAGTGATGAATTTCTTAAGCTATTCTCTTTGTAAGACAATTCGACATGTAGTCAAAGATAATGGTAACACCATCTATGTGTAATGCATTATGAATATATTAAAAGGAATTATCATATTTGTATAGGCTGCTATAAGGAGCCAATGACTGCTCATAACACATCTTCAAATGCAATATGGGTATTACAAAAGGCACCACCAATGCGGTGTGTGCAGGTGTTGCTGAAATAATGAAAAAAAATATGAAGCATATGGTTGTATGTCATTGTTGTCAATGTGTGTGACCCCTGACCTGTGTAATCCCTGTGGGGTCAGTACTAGCTGGCTCACATTATGCAGGAACTGCACTGTCAGATTCCCAGTAATGACATTTCTCTAAGCTGCAGACTGCTGAGCAAAGCTGCTCTATTGTCAAATCGTCAGCTGTTGTCATCTCTCTCCCTCCCCCCCTCTCTCTCTATGTATGTATGTATGTACAGTGGGGCAAAAAAGTATTTAGTCAGCCACCAATTGTGCAAGTTCTCTCACTTAAAAAGATGAGAGAGGCCTGTAATTTTCATCATAGGTACACTTCAACTATGACAGACAAAATGAGAAAAAAAAATCCAGAAAATCACATTGTAGGATTTTTAATGAATTTATTTGCAAACTATGGTGGAAAATAAGTATTTGGTCAATAACAAAAGTTTCTCAATACTTTGTTATATACCCTTTGTTGGCAATGACAGAGGTCAAACGTTTTCTGTAAGTCTTCACAAGGTTTTCACACACTGTTGCTGGTATTTTGGCCCATTCCTCCATGCAGATCTCCTCTAGAGCAGTAATGTTTTGGGGCTGTTGCTGGGCAACACTGACTTTCAACTCCCTCCAAAGATTTTCTATGGGGTTGAGATCTGGAGACTGGCTAGGCCACTCCAGGACCTTGAAATGCTTCTTACGAAGCCACTCCTTCGTTGCCCGGGCGGTGTGTTTGGGATCATTGTCATGCTGAAAGATCCAGCCACGTTTCATCTTCAATGCCCTTGCTGATGGAAGGAGGTTTTCACTCAAAATCTCACGATACATGGCCCCATTCATTCTTTCCTTTACACGGATCAGTCGTCCTGGTCCCTTTGCAGAAAAACAGCCCCAAAGCATGATGTTTCCACCCCCATGCTTCACAGTAGGTATGGTGTTCTTTGGATGCAACTCAGCATTCTTTGTCCTCCAAACACGACGAGTTGAGTTTTTACCAAAAAGTTATATTTTGGTTTCATCTGACCATATGACATTCTCCCAATCTTCTTCTGGATCATCCAAATGCTCTCTAGCAAACTTCAGACGGGCCTGGACATGTACTGGCTTAAGCAGGGGGACACGTCTGGCACTGCAGGATTTGAGTCCCTGGCGGCGTAGTGTGTTACTGATGGTAGGCTTTGTTACTTTGGTCCCAGCTCTCTGCAGGTCATTCACTAGGTCCCCCCGTGTGGTTCTGGGATTTTTGCTCACCGTTCTTGTGATCATTTTGACCCCACGGGGTGAGATCTTGCGTGGAGCCCCAGATCGAGGGAGATTATCAGTGGTCTTGTATGTCTTCCATTTCCTAATAATTGCTCCCACAGTTGATTTCTTCAAACCAAGCTGCTTACCTATTGCAGATTCAGTCTTCCCAGCCTGGTGCAGGTCTACAATTTTGTTTCTGGTGTCCTTTGACAGCTCTTTGGTCTTGGCCATAGTGGAGTTTGGAGTGTGACTGTGTGAGGTTGTGGACAGGTGTCTTTTATACTGATAACAAGTTCAAACAGGTGCCATTAATACAGGTAACGAGTGGAGGACAGAGGAGCCTCTTAAAGAAGAAGTTACAGGTCTGTGAGAGCCAGAAATCTTGCTTGTTTGTAGGTAACCAAATACTTATTTTCCACCATAATTTGCAAATAAATTCATAAAAAATCCTACAATGTGATTTTCTGGATTTTTTTTCTTCTCATTTTGTCTGTCATAGTTGAAGTGTACCTATGATGAAAATTACAGGCCTCTCTCATCTTTTTAAGTGGGAGAACTTGCACAATTGGTGGCTGACTAAATACTTTTTTGCCCCACTGTATGTATGTATGTATGTATGTATGTATGTATGTATGTATGTATGTATGTATGTATGTATGTATGCATGTATGCATGTATGCATGTAGTTCAATGTAGGCCAATGTCACTGTAGCACTATAACTATCCCATTTAGAATCCCTTCTCCTCAGGGACTGGCCAAGTGGAGAGATGGATAAGGTGGAAATACATCCTGACGTTAATATGGAAATTAGCTCTTACCTGGTTTGTGTACCACGTGAATCTGCTTGAACATGGACTTATACCAGTCCTTTGGTCTGTCCACGGTCTTTAAGAAAAACATACAACAAAATCATAATCCCCCACTGGACCATTTGACCAAAAATAACACCCACAAAACACAGTAGTGAGATGTGGACACATAGAGACATCCACAGTATTAGTATACATATCAATGTATTAGATCAGGTTACCATTACACAATGAGATATAGGATGTGTTCCAAATGTCACCCTATTCCCTCTACTACAGGGCCCCGGTCAAAAGTAGTGCACTATGAAAGGAATAGGATACAATTTGGGACGTATACAAAGTGATTGTTTGCAGGCTGGCCAATGAATCTGACCTCAGTTGGCATGCTTTTTCCCAGGGTTTCTTAAAACACACCAGGGACAGAAAATCTATTTCTCCTCCCACAATACAGTCCTGGGACGGCCAGGCCTGGCCCAGATGGCCTGCATTGATTGGAGATTAGGAACAGAGTCATGATTTATAGGGCCCAGCCACTTACCTGTACGCTATAACATTTTACCTTTTGAGTTTTACACCAACATAAGCCTCTATTCATCTATGCAAAAATCTCTCTGGTGGTGGTAGAGAACCAAAGCTACACTGTAGCTCAGAAGATAGCTTTTTTCCTGAAATATCCTTAACCACAAACTGACAGAGAAGTCCTTATGGATTATCAATAGATAACAAGCTATAAGCCCAAAGCACTAAGCTCCCTCTTGGTAGTCTAGTCTAATTTAGCAGCATAATACACCCTACATCATGACAATGCAGAAAAACGCATACAAATAAATTCAGTATACAGGGTTCATACAGACAGTGGGAAGTACTTTTTCAAGTACTAATGTATATTTTCAAGGACCATCAATTTGCTATAGTTCCTATTATGCAATTGTTTCTAGTCGCCACCAGTGGGCAGTATATCGCCACAACCTCATGAAAAAAACCAACTACTTACTATTCATCACTACCTCACAAGTTCTACTCAATAATATGTGTTTCACTACTTATTTACTACATACATGAGTGGTAAGTCAGGACCGATGATGTTGACTGATTTCTTTATAAGAACCGTAACTCAGTAAATCTTGGAAATTGTTGTATGTTTTTGTTCAGAGTAAATAATAATATTAAATTGTTTTTATATTGAAATTGTCTTCATATTTCACAAAATTTTTGGTCCCACAGGCTGTCCCAACACATAATGACATGAAAGTGAATTCCGACAGAGTAAAAGGCCCTTAGTTGATTCTAAAATGTTGTATTCTATACCCATTTGAAGAGAAACAAGTTATTAATGTGTTTGATAAGATTAAAGACTCTCTCAGGGGACCCTATTTACATTTTAGGGGACCCCACATCAGTCTCGGACCCCAAGTTTGGGAACCACTGTACTACTAACCTCTCTCCCTGCTTGCTTCAATGCTTCACCTCTCTGTGTATCTCCTTAGCCTCTTTCATTGCAGCCTGACTCACCACTGTCTATCTCACTACTCTCTATAAAGAAAAGGTATTTTGTTATGAGAACTCTTTTGATTATAGCTACCTTAATTTCAGTCAATTGCTCCTGCTCAGGTCTGCTGAGGTCAGATTCCGTTCAACGTTAGCTTCTAACTTCATCCTTCTAGCCACTTAGTTATAGCTAGCTACCTGGCTAATAGCCAGAGCCCTTGAGCTATCTAGCTAGCTAGACATCTGACTGAAATATCAGTGACTATTTACCGGTTGTACACTCATTCTCCGAGAGTCGGGGGGGGGGTTGTTTGGAGGATGTCTGTTGACACGGCAGGAGTCGAGGGATGTTAAAAGAATTCCCATTGTCAGCGGCGTCTCTCTGCTACTTTCCACTATAGGTTTGGATTGAGGTAGTTCGTTTCACCTCTCGGTCTATGTCGTGTGCGGAGTTTCCCATTGGACAGAGTGGCGAATGAATGCGCTGCTAACAAGGCAAATCCGGGGGAGCAGGCGAACATAATGAGCATACATTAATCATTCATGATTCCACTCGTTCGCAGAGGTAGGCGCAATTAGAACTCAGGTCAAGAAGCCTTCTGAGCGTTGATCAACGATTAGAACTCAGGTCAAGAAGCCTTCTGAGCATTGATCAACGATTAGAACTCAGATTAAGAAGCCTTCTGAGCATTGATCAACGATTAGAACTCAGGTCAAGAAGCCTTCTGAGCGTTGATCAACTATTAGAACTCAGATCAAGAAGCCTTCTGAGCATTGATCAACGATTAGAACTCAGATCAAGAAGCCTTCTGAGCATTGATCAACGATTAGAACTCAGATTAAGAAGCCTTCTGAGCATTGATCAACGATTAGAACTCAGATTAAGAAGCCTTCTGAGCGTTGAGCAATAATAATAATAATAATAAGTGAGTAAATTATAATTAACAAAATAAAAAGGTGCGTAAATGCTATTTCACAAATAAAAAGGTGTGTTTATCCTCCACTACATCCCAGGCTGGGTCTGGCAAAACCCATTCATAAACATCAATATTATGCCAGGCAGGCTTGTATCTACATTTGCCTGGCATTTTAGCTATCGATGTGATGTTTGGTGGCGCCTAATCAGTCAGTTCTGTACCTGCCTGGCTGAGTGGCAGTGTGGGTGGAATGAGCGAGCTCCCCTGACAAACACAGCACAAAAAACGTGAGGAAATAAAACTCTGTAGTCTGCCTGGAAATGTATTGGCAAGACCAATACATTTTTGTAATGTTTTTCATATTAACATATTTGATCATTTTCTGTTCTCCTCTTATTTGAATTCAAGTACTTTTCAAGTATCAACTTGAGAAAACGTCTGATTTTCAAGGTATTCCAGTACTTGAATTGCAGAGTGCCAAATTCAAGTACTTTAAGCACCTCAAGTACCTTGTGAACCCTGGTATGAAATAGAGGTAAGCCCTATGCTCCAGTATAGTAGCAGTATACTCTGTGTGTCCCAAATGGCACCATATTCCCTATATACCCTATTCCCTGTATATCCTATATGCCCATTGCCTATATGGCCTTCTTCCCTATATGGCCTATTCCCTATTTAGCATATTCTCTATATAGCCTATTCCCTATATATCCTATCCCCTATATAGCCTATTCCCTATATAGCCTAGTCCCTATTTAGCCTATTTAGCAGATTCCCTATATATCCTATTCAATATATATCCTATCCCCTATATAGCCTATTCCCTATATATCATATTCCCTATATTGCCTATTCCCTATATAGCCTATTCCCTATACATCCTATTCCTTATATATCCTATATAGCCTATTACCTATATAGCCTATTCCCTATATAGCATATTACCTATATATCCTATTCCCTATATAGCCTATTACCTATATATCATATTCCCTAGATAGCCTATTACCTATATAGCCTATTCCCTATATATCCTATTCCCTATATAGCCTACTACCTATATATCCTATTACCTATATATCCTATTCCCTATATAGCCTATTACCTATACATCCTATTCCTTATATATCCTATTCCATATATATCATATATAGCCTATTTCCTATACATCCTATTCCTTATATATCCTATATCATATATAGCCTATTACCTATATATCCTATTACCTATATAACATATTCCCTATATATCATATATAGCCTATTACCTATATAGCCTATTCCCTATATAGCTTATTTCCTACTTAACCTATTCCCTATTTAACTTATTCCCTATATATCCTATTCCCTATATAGCCTATTCCCTATATATCCTATTCCCTATATAGCCTATTCCCTATATAGCCTATTCCCTATATATCCTATTCCCTATATAGACTATTCCCTATATAGACTATTCCCTATTTAACCTATTACCTATATAGCCTATTCGCTATATATCCTATTCCCTATATATCCTATTCGCTATATATCCTATTCCCTATATATCCTATTCCCTATATATCCTATTCCCTATATAGACTATTCCCTATTTAACCTATTTCCTATATATCCTATTCTCTATATAGCCTATTCGCTATATATCCTATTCCCTATATAGACTATTCCCTATTTAACCTATTTCCTATATATCCTATTCTCTATATAGCCTATTCCCTATATATCCTATTCCCTATATAGCCTATTCCCTATATATCCTATTCCCTATATATCCTATTCCCTATATAGACTATTCCCTATTTAACCTATATATCCTATTACCTATATAGACTATTCTCTATTTAACCTATTTCATATTCCCTATATATCCTATTCCCTATATAGACTATTCCCTATTTAACCTATTTCCTATATATCCTATTCCCTATATATCCTATTTCCTATATAGACTATTCCCTATTTATCCTATTTCCTATATATCCTATTCCCTATTTAACCTATTTCCTATATATCATATTCCCTATTTAACCTATTTCCTATATATCCTATTCCCTATATATCCTATTCCCTATTTATCCTATTTCCTATATATCCTATTCCCTATTTAACCTATATATCCTATTCCCTATTTAACCTATTTCCTATATATCCTATTCCCTATTTAACCTATTCCCTATTTAACCTATTTCCTATATATCCTATTCCCTATATATCCTATTCCCTATATAGACTATTCCCTATTTAACCTATTTCCTATATATCCTATTCCCTATATATCCTATTCTCTATATATCCTATTCTCTATATAGGGTTCCATTTAGGACACAGTCTTTGTCAACTCACCGTTCTGATGGCGATGGGGATGCCAGACTCATCCACAGGGCCGATGCCTGCGTGGTGAGGGGCTTTCCCCCCCTCGCCTCCCCTTGGGGCTCCTGGTACCTCCTGGTACTCCTCCTCTGCTGGGGTGGCGGGGGGCGGGCGGCTCATACGGGGGTAGCCTGGGGAGCGGACCTCTGCCAGACAGGAGAGCCATGGGGAAGGAGAGAGACGGTGAGGAGGAGGGAGGAGTGGGAAAGAAGAGACAAACCACGCCTACTGTACACTATTGCAGACCAGGTCACCTCACAGACAGACAGGGTCCCAGAGAGCGAGGTTGGTAAACAGTAAACACTGGTGAGTAAAGGTAAACCAACAACTCTCTGGTAAAGGTAAACCTCCTCTCCACACACACAGAGGAAAACACATATCTTATTTCTTCTCGGACCTATAGTGATTAGAAACATGCTGAACTAGATCCTTCCCAGGAGACTATAATAGTGAAGAGAGAAAGAAAGATAGGACAAAAACAAGAGAGAGCCTGGTCTCAACCACTCTAATCCCCTCCCTCAGATTAGAGCTTTAATCTGCGTCACTTGGCCACTGGGATTTCAGAGATCACTGGACGCAGACGAAGGAGCACACACCACCTCTCTTCTCTCTTCCCCCTCGCTCTCTACCTCATACTAGACACTCCAGCTAGCGTCGGGCTGTGATTCTTCTCTAGTTAGAGCTCTATTAGTGCATGGGAGCGCTAGCAGGACTGACACACTCAGTTAGCAATGGGAGTGAGTGAGAGGCTGTAAACTTACTAGCGCCTGCACAGGCTACACTCTGCTGCACTGTCGACTGAAGCTCTTCTGCCAAGGGGCAAATGACCTTGGAGAGTTAATTTGAGAGTGTGTGTGTCTGTGTGTATGTGTGTCTGTGTGTGTCTAAGTCGATCACTGATTTACAGCAGGTTTCAAGAAGGGAAGTAAACTGATAGAGCTATCAAGCAGTACTCACCTGCACTCCTGGCCTGTGTTAAGTGGCCAAGGCTGGGGCTGAGTGGGGGAGGAGGGGGGTAGGACATGGGGGAGAAGGGCCTCTGGAGGTGACTGTAGGAGCTGCCCGTGATCCCGCCATTCCCATTCACTGCCATGTAGTTCTGAGAGACAGAGATAGCGAGAGAGAGAGAGAGAGAGAGAGACGGAGACAGAGAGAGAGAGTGCGAGAGAGAGAGAGACGGAGACAGAGAGAGAGAGAGAGAGTGCGAGAGAGAGAGAGAGAGTGCGAGAGAGAGAGAGAGCGAGTGCGAGAGAGAGAGAGTGCGAGAGAGAGAGAGAGAGAGAGTGCGAGAGAGAGAGAGAGAGAGAGAGAGAGAGAGAGAGAGAGAGAGAGAGAGAGAGAGAGAGAGAGAGAGAGAGAGAGAGAATGAATATACAATAGAATCATCACCAGTAGCTCAGTAAACAGACAAAGAAAGAAAGAAAGGAATGAAGAGACTGAAATTCATCGCCGTTTAAGAAGTCAGGGACAGAGAATCTGTCATGGACAAACAGTGTTTGGTTATCTGTCAAATTGATTAGAAAAAAGACAGCATTAAAAATGCTACCAACACTGTAAAGGGACAATAGAATAACCACCACAAACATGGAATTGACAAGGTTTTCAGAAGGGAAGTTCACTGAAAATCACTGGGTTGGGTTAAAACACAAGCTCTGGATTGATTAAAAGGAACAAGGCTGGTGTAACCATGGTTTAGTTACACTGTAGTTGACTTGTTTTTCACCTACTGTAACTGTTGGGTAAGGTCAAATAAGGGCAGATGTAACATAATGGGACATAATAAAACCATGATATGAACCCATAATGTCTGGCACATTCAGATATTGTGTTAAAACTTTTAACAATTATAGTAAGTCAAGAGAAGCTGTGGAACTAATGGCATTAGTCGTTAACCTGCGAGAGCATTAAGCACAGTAACACAAAACAGAGGAGCTGTTTAGCTGCTGTTTAGGATGGAGAGGCACAACAGTTCACATCAGGTGAAGAGGGGAGAGAATATCAACCAATCAACCCAAGAGGATGGAGTCTGGTTAGTGTCTCAGGACTAAACTCAGGCCCGTTTCAGAAGAAAGATTTGAAACGGTCAGGGAGGAGAGGTTGCAGGGAGAGGGGTGAGCTCAGGTCAGGTAGATAGCAGGTGAATAGTTACATTAGCGACGGCGATGGTGTAGGTAGTGGCAGTGAGCGCAGTGTCGTCGGTGATGGCCGACGTCTGGCTGAGGGTGGGCGAGGGCGTTTGAGAACTCCTGTCGGTGGCACACAGCAGGGCACAGTGCTGCAACTCTTCCTCCAGAACGGCAGTGGACAAATCACTGTAGGAGCAGCTGAGGACCGAGCTGGCCCCGCTCTGGCTGGGCTCGGGGGTGGAGGGGCCCTGGGGGGGCAGGGAGTGGGTCCGGGGACCCACTGGGACTGGTGGAGGGAGGCTGGGGGACTTTGAGGGGTCAGATGAGAGACGGATATGAAAGGGCCTGTTTAGGGGGGGCTGGTAGGCTGGCAGTGTCGGTTCAGGAGATGTCTTTCTGTGTGGTGGTCTCGGAGGGACCTGAAGTTAGAGTTGAACGTGGAGAAAAGACTTTAGAGTGAAACATAGCACACACACTGCAGTGACGGCTCGTAGAGTGAGATAGGAGGTGAAGAGAGAGAGAAGAGGTGTTTGAGTAAAGCCAGGTGGAGCTCTGGTTCCTGAGAGAGATAGGAGATAGGAAGTGAAGAGAGAAGAGGTTATGTTTGAGTAAAGCCAGGTGGAGCTCTGGTTCCTGAGAGAGATAGGCGATAGGAGGTGAAGAGAGAAGAGGTTATATTTGAGTAAAGCCAGGTGGAGCTCTGGTTCCTGAGAGAGGAAGGAAAGGTGCTGTCTCCTAGTTAGTTTGAGTTCAAATCTAATGTTGGGGAAACGATCCAGTTGTAATAACAACAATACAACACATTTGGTTTCCTACAAAACCCTTTGCTGCAGACATATAATAATGGTGCATTAATGCAAGGACTAGGTCTCAGACACAGACATGCAAATCATTTCTTTGCAATTTCCTAAGGCTTATCATAAATAAATCCATAGTTTTCAAAGGCGCTATTGCATCAGGTCTAATTACCATAATCACTATGAAATTGGAAACTCGCTAACGAGCTATTCAAACCTCAGTGCGCTCCAGGGTAGACATGATAAACTACTTGTCAGACACAAAAAGAAGTCCAGTGCTGGAGGAACTAGCTACGATGAGCTACTGACTGGTGAAGAGTGTCTGGTACTGGTACGTTGCATGGTTGTGAGTGAGAGAGCATTAGAGGAAAATGGGATGGTTCAGTCAGTAAAAACTAGAAAAGGTTTATACCACTTGTCGGCCTGCAGGGGGCGAGAGCAGGAGAGCCATCCCTGTGTCCTGGGGTCCTGTCCACGGGGGCCCTGCTGAGGGGAGGGTGTACTGGCAGAGCAGGGGCACTGTGACCACCAGGGGAGTGGGTGGGGTGATGCGGATAGACAGGGAGGAGGTGTGTCTCTCTCTCTGGGGGAGGGGTGGCTTGTTTTTAAGGACAGGCTCATGGTGGGGGTATGTACCAGGGGTGTAAGGGCTCTCAGTAACGTGCAACGGGGTTAGTCTAGGGGAGACCGTGCCGGATCCCTGTGGTTGACTGTAGACAGATTGGGAGGAGCTACTGGTGCTTGGTACAGTTAACCTGGTGTTGGGGTTGAGAGAGGTGTTCTCTGGGTAGTGTGAATAGGAGGACATGGTTCCTGAGGAGTGGGACCGGTGCCTAAGGACCAGTGAGCTAGAGGAACATTCACCAGGGCCAGGCAGAGGAAGGCTGTAGGATGAGGGGGAACTGCCAACAGGGCTCAGGTGAGAGCTATGACTGGGAGGAGGTGGGGCCTTACTCAGCCAAGGCATTCCAAAACATTCACAGAAGAGAGACAGACAACAACATACAAATACATTATTAAAGGCATTGTAATGTCTTCTGTTGAGACAAATAATACCTGTACTGTGGCTATCAGTGTTTCTATAAAGAAAAAGTTTTTTTTTTCACCGATCTGAGTCAGAATGTTTTTTATGGCAGCAAACCTTCTCTCTAACCATAATAGGTTGGGTGGTTATATAAATGTCAACAAGTAGTCCATTTGAAAGAGTGGTTTTGTAAACAAAAACTAGCTCAGTTTAGCAGCGAAGACTGGCCTTGACCAGCTAAAAGCACCAGGCAGTACAGAATACACAACAGCTTCCAGATAAAACAGAACCTTTTATCAAGGGCCCCTCAGAGCCTTTCTGATGCCTCTGTAGATAATTCAAGCTCAGCAAAATAATATCAGTACTGACAAAAACCAGCACAACACATAACAACCAGTACAACACATAACAACCAGTACAACACATAACAACCAGTACAACACATAACAACCAGTACAACACATAACAACCAGTACAACACATAACAACCAGTACAACACATAAGAAAAAGACTCAGTGTTCTTCAAGGAGATCAATGAATGACGTCAGCTGTTGAGTTAAACCATTAATTACCCAGGGATGCGTCCCAAATGGCACCCTATTCCCTATACAGTGCACTACTATTCCCTATACAGTGAACTACTATTACCTATACAGTGAACTACTATTCCCTATACAGTGAACTACTATTCCCTATACACTGCACTACTATTCCCTATACAGTGCACTACTATTCCCTATACAGTGAACTACTATTCCCTATACAGTGCACTACTATTCCCTATACAGTGCACTACTATTCCCTATACAGTGCACTACTATTCCCTATACAGTGCACGACTATTCCCTATACAGTGCACGACTATTCCCTATACAGTGCACGACTATTCCCTATACAGTGCACGACTATGCCATATACAGTGCACGACTATTCCCTATACACTGCACTACTATCCCCCATACACTGCACTACTATTCCCTATACACCGCACTACTATTCCCTATACAGTGCACTACTATTCCCCATACAGTGCATTACTATTCCCTATACAGTGCATTACTATTCTCTATACAGTGCATTACTATTCTCTATACAGTGCACTACTATTCCCTATACAGTGCACTACTATTCCCTATACAGTGCACTACTATTCCCTATACAGTGCACTATCTATTCCCTATACACTGCACTACTATTCCCTATACAGTGCATTACTAGAGTAGTGCACTATAGGTAGGGTGCTATTTCAAACGCAGTCCGGAGACCAGGGGCGTTTCCATTTCCATTTCCTGTTGAAGGAAAAGGCCAGGCAGGGACAGGAGACATGAAACAGGAGACAGCCGTGCTGGGAGGGAAACAACTGTGGTGTAAACAAACACTGAACGCCAGCCACAAGACTCACTGGTGTGGGAGACCTCTTGTCCTGTAGATTGGGCCTGACGCTCCTGAAGCCTTTGGCGGCCAGGGAGGAAGTGGTGACGTCGCCGTTCCTCAGGCTCTCCGTGGCGCTGTATGACTGCCACACATCTAACAGCCAATCACAGAACAAAGAGCATGTGAGTGTCCGCTTCCCTACCTCCCTGTGCCTTTTCCTGCTTTTTGTAGCCATGGTAACTGGACAAATATTAGTTATTTGATCCCGCCTTAGCTCTATCCTGAGGATTTCACAAATCAAGTCATGACAAATCATTAAATAATGAATAATGGAGTCCTTACCTGAATCTAACAGGTGAGACTCATTACCTAGATGGAAGAAATAAAAAAAGATGGTATTTCATGTGTGTGATGGAACTGATTAAATAATTTTAGTAATACATCTTCCTCAAGGCAGGAACGAATTAAAACGTGCCAAGAAAAACATCAAATATGATGACTGATATAACTTCACCTAGCCTCATGTATAACAAGCTAGAGAATGAACAAATCCACTTAAAGCCCCATGGATCAGAGAGTAGAGGGTGATGAAGAAGCTGATATGGAGGGTGATGAAGAAGGGACACAAAAAACGACAGAGATCAAAGCAGCAGCACTCATAACAGAAAGCAAGTCCTAACAGCACCGTGAAAAGAAACTGTCTGTTTAGCCAGATACTAAACTCTTAACCTAACACTGTGGTACCTTGCAATCCATGGAATTATCAAACAATGGCTCTATGTTTGGGTAAGGTCACAGGTTAAAAAGAGGTCATGCTCAAGAGGAAACTAGGCTGAGAACAAGTACACAATCGTTACCATGGTACTGGCACAACTAGGTTCAAAAGTTGAAGAGACATTGTCTGTAATCAACATGACTGCTGCTTGAGAGAGAGAGAGAGAGAGAGAGAGAGAGAGAGAGAGAGAGAGAGAGAGAGAGAGAGAGAGAGAGAGAGAGAGAGAGAGAGAGAGAGAGAGAGAGAGAGAGAGAGAGAGAGAGAGAGAGAGAGAGAGAGAGAGAGAGAGAGAGAGAGAGAGAATGAAAGACCTGTGAGATGAAGGATGGAAAGGCTGTGAATTTTGATGAGAAGAAGACATCCAGATGGGAGGAATATTGAATTTGGAATGCGGGCATTTTCAAATGGTATTATTATATTAGAAGAAACTAGAGGTGTATATTAGAAGAAACTAGAGGTGCATTTTAGAAGAAACTAGAGGTGTATATTAGAAGAAACTAGAGGTGCATTTTGGAAGAAACTAGAGGTGCATTTTGGAAGAAACTAGAGGTGCATTTTAGAAGAAACTAGAGGTGTATATTAGAAGAAACTAGAGGTGCATTTTTAGAAGAAACTAGAGGTGTATATTAGAAGAAACTAGAGGTGCATTTTAGAAGAAACTAGAGGTGTATATTAGAAGAAACTAGAGGTGCATTTTAGAAGAAACTAGAGGTGTATATTAGAAGAAACTAGAGGTGCATTTTGGAAGAAACTAGAGGTGCATTTTAGAAGAAACTAGAGGTGTATATTAGAAGAAACTAGAGGTGCATTTTGGAAGAAACTAGAGGTGCATTTTGGAAGAAACTAGAGGTGCATTTTAGAAGAAACTAGAGGTGTATATTAGAAGAAACTAGAGGTGCATTTTAGAAGAAACTAGAGGTGCATTTTAGAAGAAACTAGAGGTGTATATTAGAAGAAACTAGAGGTGCATTTTAGAAGAAACTAGAGGTGTATATTAGAAGAAACTAGAGGTGCATTTTGGAAGAAACTAGAGGTGCATTTTGGAAGAAACTAGAGGTGCATTTTAGAAGAAACTAGAGGTGTATATTAGAAGAAACTAGAGGTGCATTTTAGAAGAAACTAGAGGTGTATATTAGAAGAAACTAGAGGTGCATTTTAGAAGAAACTAGAGGTGTATATTAGAAGAAACTAGAGGTGCATTTTAGAAGAAACTAGAGGTGTATATTAGAAGAAACTAGAGGTGCATTTTGGAAGAAACTAGAGGTGCATTTTAGAAGAAACTAGAGGTGTATATTAGAAGAAACTAGAGGTGTATATTAGAAGACACTAGAGGTGTATATTAGAAGAAACTAGAGGTGCATATGAGAAGAAACTAGAGGTGCTTATGAGAAGAAACTAGAGGTGAATTTTAGAAGAAACTAGAGGTGAATTTTAGAAGAAACTAGAGGTGAATTTTAGAAGAAACTAGAGGTGTATATTAGAAGAAACTAGAGGTGCATATTAGAAGAAACTAGAGGTGCATATTAGAAGAAACTAGAGGTGCATATTAGAAGAAACTAGAGGTGCATTTTAGAAGAAACTAGAGGTGTATATTAGAAGAAACTAGAGATGCATATTAGAAGAAACTAGAGGTGCATATTAGAAGAAACTAGAGGTGCATATTAGAAGAAACTAGAGGTGCATTTTAGAAGAAACTAGAGGTGTATATTAGAAGAAACTAGAGGTGCATTTTAGAAGAAACTAGAGGTGTATATTAGAAGAAACTAGAGGTGTATATTAGAAGAAACTAGAGGTGTATATTAGAAGAAACTAGAGGTGCATATTAGAAGAAACTAGAGGTGCATATTAGAAGAAACTAGAGGTGCATATTAGAAGAAACTAGAGGTGCATATTAGAAGAAACTAGAAGTGTATATTAGAAGAAACTAGAGGTGAATATTAGAAGAAACTAGAGGTGTATATTAGAAGAAACTAGAGGTGAATATTAGAAGAAACTAGAGGTGTATATTACTAGATGTGTATATGAGAAGAAACTAGAGGTGCATATTAGAAGAAACTAGAGGTGTATATGAGAAGAAACTAGAGGTGTATATGAGAAGAAACTAGAGAGGAATATTAGAAGAAACTAAGGGTGTATATGAGAAGAAACTAGAGGTGTATATGATAAGAAACTAGAGGTGTACATGAGAAGAAACTAGAGGTGTATATTAGAAGAAACTAGGTGTATATTACTAGATGTGTATATGAGAAGAAACTAGAGGTGCATATTAGAAGAAACTAGAGATGCATATTAGAAGAAACTAGAGGTGCATATTAGAAGAAACTAGAGGTGCATATTAGAAGAAACTAGAGGTGCATTTTAGAAGAAACTAGAGGTGTATATTAGAAGAAACTAGAGGTGCATTTTAGAAGAAACTAGAGGTGTATATTAGAAGAAACTAGAGGTGTATATTAGAAGAAACTAGAGGTGTATATTAGAAGAAACTAGAGGTGCATATTAGAAGAAACTAGAGGTGCATATTAGAAGAAACTAGAGGTGCATATTAGAAGAAACTAGAGGTGCATATTAGAAGAAACTAGAAGTGTATATTAGAAGAAACTAGAGGTGAATATTAGAAGAAACTAGAGGTGTATATTAGAAGAAACTAGAGGTGAATATTAGAAGAAACTAGAGGTGTATATTACTAGATGTGTATATGAGAAGAAACTAGAGGTGCATATTAGAAGAAACTAGAGGTGTATATGAGAAGAAACTAGAGAGGAATATTAGAAGAAACTAAGGGTGTATATGAGAAGAAACTAGAGGTGTATATGATAAGAAACTAGAGGTGTACATGAGAAGAAACTAGAGGTGTATATTAGAAGAAACTAGGTGTATATTACTAGATGTGTATATGAGAAGAAACTAGAGGTGCATATTAGAAGAAACTAGAGGTGCATATTAGAAGAAACTAGAGGTGCATATTAGAAGAAACTAGAGGTGCATATTAGAAGAAACTAGAGGTGCATATTAGAAGAAACTAGAGGTGCATATTAGAAGAAACTAGAGGTGTATATTAGAAGAAACTAGAGGTGTATATGAGGAGAAACTAGAGGTGTATATGAGGAGAAACTAGAGGTGTATATGAGAAGAAACTAGAGGTGTACATGAGAAGAAACTAGAGGTGTATACTAGAAAAGACTAGAGGTGTATATGAGAAGAAACTAGAGGTGCGTATTAGAAGAAACTAGAGGTGTGTATTAGAAGAAAATAGAGGTGTATATTAGAAGAAACTAGAGGTGTATATTAGAAGAAACTAGAGGTGTATATTAGAAGAAAGTAGAGGTGTATATTACTAGATGTGTATATGAGAAGAAACTAGAGGTGCATATGAGAAGAAACTAGAGGTGTATATGAGGAGAAACTAGAGGTGTATATGAGGAGAAACTAGAGGTGTGTATTAGAAGAAACTAGAGGTGTATATGAGAAGAAACTAGAGGTGTACATGAGAAGAAACTAGAGGTGTATACTAGAAAAGACTAGAGGTGTATATGAGAAGAAACTAGAGGTGCGTATTAGAAGAAACTAGAGGTGTGTATTAGAAGAAACTAGAGGTGTGTATTAGAAGAAACTAGAGGTGTATATTAGAAGAAACTAGAGGTGTATATTAGAAGAAACTAGAGGTGTATATTAGAAGAAACTAGAGGTGTATATTAGAATAAAGTAGAGGTGTATATTACTAGATGTGTATATGAGAAGAAACTAGAGGTGTATATGAGAAGAAACTAGAGGTGAATATTACTAGATGTGTATATGAGAAGAAACTAGAGGTGAATATTAGAAGAAACTAGAGGTGTATTTTAGAAGAAACTAGAGGTGTATATTAGAAGAAACTAGAGGTGTATATTAGAAGAAACTAGAGGTGTATATTACTAGATGTGTATATGAGAAGAAACTAGAGGTGCATATTAGAAGAAACTAGAGGTGTATATTAGAAGAATTTAGAGGTGTATATTACTAGATGTGTATATGAGAAGAAACTAGAGGTGCATATTAGAAGAAACTAGAGGTGTATATTAGAAGAAACTAGAGGTGTATATTAGAAGAAACTAGAGGTGCATATTATAAGAAACTAGAGGTGTATATTAGAAGAAACTAGAGGTGTATATTAGAAGAAACTAGAGGTGTATATTAGAAGAAACTAGAGGTGTATATTACTAGAGGTGTATATGAGAAGAAACTAGAGGTGTATATTAGGAGAAACTAGAGGTGTATATTAGGAGAAACTAGAGGTGTATATTAGGAGAAACTAGAGGTGCATATTAGAATAAACTAGAGGTGTATATTAGAAGAAACTAGGTGTATATTACTAGATGTGTATATGAGAAGAAACTAGAGGTGCATATTAGAAGAAACTAGAGGTGCATATTAGAAGAAACTAGAGGTGTATATTAGAATAAACTAGAGGTGCATATTAGAAGAAACTAGAGGTGCATATTAGAAGAAACTAGAGGTGCATATTAGAAGAAACTAGAGGTGTATATTAGAAGAAACTAGAGGTGTATATGAGGAGAAACTAGAGGTGTATATGAGGAGAAACTAGAGGTGTAAATGAGAAGAAACTAGAGGTGTACATGAGAAGAAACTAGAGGTGTATACTAGAAAAGACTAGAGGTGCGTATTAGAAGAAACTAGAGGTGTGTATTAGAAGAAACTAGAGGTGTGTATTAGAAGAAACTAGAGGTGTATATTAGAAGAAACTAGAGGTGTATATTAGAAGAAACTAGAGGTGTATATTAGAAGAAAGTAGAGGTGTATATTACTAGATGTGTATATGAGAAGAAACTAGAGTTGCATATTAGAAGAAACTAGAGGTGTATATGAGGAGAAACTAGAGGTGTATATGAGGAGAAACTAGAGGTGTGTATTAGAAGAAACTAGAGGTGTATATGAGAAGAAACTAGAGGTGTACATGAGAAGAAACTAGAGGTGTATACTAGAAAAGACTAGAGGTGTATATGAGAAGAAACTAGAGGTGCGTATTAGAAGAAACTAGAGGTGTGTATTAGAAGAAACTAGAGGTGTGTATTAGAAGAAACTAGAGGTGTATATTAGAAGAAACTAGAGGTGTATATTAGAAGAAACTAGAGGTGTATATTAGAAGAAAGTAGAGGTGTATATTACTAGATGTGTATATGAGAAGAAACTAGAGGTGTATATGAGAAGAAACTAGAGGTGAATATTACTAGATGTGTATATGAGAAGAAACTAGAGGTGAATATTAGAAGAAACTAGAGGTGTATATTAGAAGAAACTAGAGGTGTATATTAGAAGAAACTAGAGGTGTATATTAGAAGAAACTAGAGGTGTATATTACTAGATGTGTATATGAGAAGAAACTAGAGGTGCATATTAGAAGAAACTAGAGGTGTATATTAGAAGAATTTAGAGGTGTATATTACTAGATGTGTATATGAGAAGAAACTAGAGGTGTATATTAGAAGAAACTAGAGGTGCATATTATAAGAAACTAGAGGTGTATATTAGAAGAAACTAGAGGTGTATATTAGAAGAAACTAGAGGTGTATATTACTAGAGGTGTATATGAGAAGAAACTAGAGGTGTATATTAGGAGAAACTAGAGGTGTATATTAGGAGAAACTAGAGGTGTATATTAGGAGAAACTAGAGGTGTATATTAGGAGAAACTAGAGGTGCATATTAGAATAAACTAGAGGTGTATATGAGAAGAAACTAGAGGTGTATATGAGGAGAAACTAGAGGTGTATATGAGGAGAAACTAGAGGTGTATATGAGAAGAAACTAGAGGTGTACATGAGAAGAAACTAGAGGTGTATACTAGAAAAGACTAGAGGTGTATATGAGAAGAAACTAGAGGTGCGTATTAGAAGAAACTAGAGGTGTGTATTAGAAGAAAATAGAGGTGTATATTAGAAGAAACTAGAGGTGTATATTAGAAGAAACTAGAGGTGTATATTAGAAGAAAGTAGAGGTGTATATTACTAGATGTGTATATGAGAAGAAACTAGAGTTGCATATTAGAAGAAACTAGAGGTGTATATGAGGAGAAACTAGAGGTGTATATGAGGAGAAACTAGAGGTGTGTATTAGAAGAAACTAGAGGTGTATATGAGAAGAAACTAGAGGTGTACATGAGAAGAAACTAGAGGTGTATACTAGAAAAGACTAGAGGTGTATATGAGAAGAAACTAGAGGTGTATATTAGAAGAAACTAGAGGTGCATATTATAAGAAACTAGAGGTGTATATTAGAAGAAACTAGAGGTGTATATTAGAAGAAACTAGAGGTGTATATTAGAAGAAACTAGAGGTGTATATTACTAGAGGTGTATATGAGAAGAAACTAGAGGTGTATATTAGGAGAAACTAGAGGTGTATATTAGGAGAAACTAGAGGTGTATATTAGGAGAAACTAGAGGTGTATATTAGGAGAAACTAGAGGTGTATATTAGGAGAAACTAGAGGTGCATATTAGAATAAACTAGAGGTGTATATGAGAAGAAACTAGAGGTGTATATGAGAAGAAACTAGAGGTGCATATTAGAAGAAACTAGAGGTGCATATTAGAAGAAACTAGAGGTGCATATTAGAAGAAACTAGAGGTGCATATTAGAAGAAACTAGAGGTGCATATTAGAAGAAACTAGAGGTGTATATGAGAAGAAACTAGAGGTGTATATGAGAAGAAACTAGAGGTGCATATTAGAAGAAACTAGAGGTGCATATTAGAAGAAACTAGAGGTGCATATTAGAAGAAACTAGATGTGTATATTACTAGAGGTGTATATGAGAAGAAACTAGAGGTGTATATTAGGAGAAACTAGAGGTGTATATTAGGAGAAACTAGAGGTGTATATTAGGAGAAACTAGAGGTGCATATTAGAAGAAACTAGAGGTGTATATGAGAAGAAACTAGAGGTGTATATGAGAAGAAACTAGAGGTGCATATTAGAAGAAACTAGAGGTGCATATTAGAAGAAACTAGAGGTGCATATTAGAAGAAACTAGAGGTGCATATTAGAAGAAACTAGAGGTGCATATTAGAAGATACTAGAGGTGCATATTAGAAGAAACTAGAGGTGCATATTAGAAGAAACTAGAGGTGTATATGAGAAGAAACTAGAGGTGTATATGAGAAGAAACTAGAGGTGCATATTAGAAGAAACTAGAGGTGCATATTAGAAGAAACTAGAGGTGCATATTAGAAGAAACTAGATGTGTGTATTAGAAGAAACTAGAGGTGTATATGAGAAGAAACTAGAGAGGAATATTAGAAGAAACTAGGGGTGTATATGAGAAGAAACTAGAGGTGTATATGATAAGAAACTAGAGGTGTACATGAGAAGAAACTAGAGGTGTACATGAGAAGAAACTAGAGGTGTATATTAGAAGAAACTAGGTGTATATTACTAGATGTGTATATGAGAAAAAACTAGAGGTGCATATTAGAAGAAACTAGAGGTGCATATTAGAAGAAACTAGAGGTGTATATTAGAAGAAACTAGATGTGTATATTAGAAGAAACTAGAGGTGTATATGAGAAGAAACTAGAGGTGTGTATTAGAAGAAACTAGAGGTGTATATTAGAAGAAACTAGAGGTGTATATTAGAAGAAACTAGAGGTGTATATTACTAGAGGTGTATATGAGAAGAAACTAAAGGTGCATATTAGAAGAAACTAGAGGTGCATATTAGAAGAAACTAGAGGTGTATATTAGAAGAAACTAGAGGTGTATATTACTAGAGGTGTATATGAGAAGAAACTAGAGGTGTATATTAGGAGAAACTAGAGGTGTATATTAGGAGAAACTAGAGGTGTATATTAGGAGAAACTAGAGGTGCATATTAGAATAAACTAGAGGTGTATATGAGAAGAAACTAGAGGTGTATATGAGAAGAAACTAAAGGTGTATATTAGAAGAAACTAGAGGTGCATATTAGAAGAAACTAGAGGTGCATATTAGAAGAAACTAGAGGTGCATATTAGAAGAAACTAGAGGTGCATATTAGAAGAAACTAGAGGTGCATATTAGAAGATACTAGAGGTGCATATTAGAAGAAACTAGAGGTGTATATGAGAAGAAACTAGAGGTGTATATGAGAAGAAACTAGAGGTGCATATTAGAAGAAACTAGAGGTGCATATTAGAAGAAACTAGAGGTGCATATTAGAAGAAACTAGATGTGTGTATTAGAAGAAACTAGAGGTGTATATGAGAAGAAACTAGAGAGGAATATTAGAAGAAACTAGGGGTGTATATGAGAAGAAACTAGAGGTGTATATGATAAGAAACTAGAGGTGTACATGAGAAGAAACTAGAGGTGTATATTAGAAGAAACTAGGTGTATATTACTAGATGTGTATATGAGAAGAAACTAGAGGTGCATATTAGAAGAAACTAGAGGTGCATATTAGAAGAAACTAGAGGTGTATATTAGAAGAAACTAGAGGTGCATATTAGAAGAAACTAGAGGTGCATATTAGAAGAAACTAGAGGTGCATATTAGAAGAAACTAGAGGTGTATATGAGGAGAAACTAGAGGTGTATATGAGGAGAAACTAGAGGTGCATATTAGAAGAAACTAGAGGTGTATATTAGAAGAAACTAGAGGTGTATATTAGAAGAAACTAGAGGTGTATATTAGAAGAAACTAGAGGTGTATATTACTAGAGGTGTATATGAGAAGAAACTAGAGGTGCATATTATAATAAACTAGAGGTGTATATTAGGAGAAACTAGAGGTGTATATTAGGAGAAACTAGAGGTGTATATTAGGAGAAACTAGAGGTGCATATGAGAAGAAACTAGAGGTGCATATGAGAAGAAACTAGAGGTGTATATGAGAAGAAACTAGAGGTGTATATTAGAAGAAACTAGAGGTGCATATTAGAAGAAACTAGAGGTGCATATTAGAAGAAACTAGAGGTGCATATTAGAAGAAACTAGAGGTGCATATTAGAAGAAATTAGAGGTGCATATTAGAAGAAACTAGAGGTGCATATTAGAAGAAACTAGAGGTGCATATTAGAAGAAACTAGAGGTGTATATGAGAAGAAACTAGAGGTGTATATGAGAAGAAACTAGAGGTGTATATGAGAAGAAACTAGAGGTGCATATTAGAAGAAACTAGAGGTGCATATTAGAAGAAACTAGATGTGTATATTAGAAGAAACTAGAGGTGTATATGAGAAGAAACTAGAGGTGTGTATTAGAAGAAACTAGAGGTGTATATTAGAAGAAACTAGAGGTGTATATTAGAAGAAACTAGAGGTGTATATTAGAAGAAACTAGAGGTGTATATTACTAGAGGTGTATATGAGAAGAAACTAGAGGTGTATATTAGGAGAAACTAGAGGTGTATATTAGGAGAAACTAGAGGTGTATATTAGGAGAAACTAGAGGTGCATATTAGAATAAACTAGAGGTGTATATTAGAAGAAACTAGGTGTATATTACTAGATGTGTATATGAGAAGAAACTAGAGGTGCATATTAGAAGAAACTAGAGGTGCATATTAGAAGAAACTAGAGGTGTATATTAGAATAAACTAGAGGTGCATATTAGAAGAAACTAGAGGTGCATATTAGAAGAAACTAGAGGTGTATATGAGGAGAAACTAGAGGTGTATATGAGGAGAAACTAGAGGTGTGTATTAGAAGAAACTAGAGGTGTATATGAGAAGAAACTAGAGGTGTATATTAGAAGAAACTAGAGGTGTATATTAGAAGAAACTAGAGGTGTATATTAGAAGAAAGTAGAGGTGTATATTACTAGATGTGTATATGAGAAGAAACTAGAGGTGTATATGAGAAGAAACTAGAGGTGAATATTACTAGATGTGTATATGAGAAGAAACTAGAGGTGAATATTAGAAGAAACTAGAGGTGTATATTAGAAGAAACTAGAGGTGTATATTAGAAGAAACTAGAGGTGTATATTAGAAGAAACTAGAGGTGTATATTACTAGATGTGTATATGAGAAGAAACTAGAGGTGCATATTAGAAGAAACTAGAGGTGTATATGAGGAGAAACTAGAGGTGTATATGAGGAGAAACTAGAGGTGTGTATTAGAAGAAACTAGAGGTGTATATGAGAAGAAACTAGAGGTGTACATGAGAAGAAACTAGAGGTGTATACTAGAAAAGACTAGAGGTGTATATGAGAAGAAACTAGAGGTGCGTATTAGAAGAAACTAGAGGTGTGTATTAGAAGAAACTAGAGGTGTGTATTAGAAGAAACTAGAGGTGTATATTAGAAGAAACTAGAGGTGTATATTAGAAGAAACTAGAGGTGTATATTAGAAGAAAGTAGAGGTGTATATTACTAGATGTGTATATGAGAAGAAACTAGAGGTGTATATGAGAAGAAACTAGAGGTGAATATTACTAGATGTGTATATGAGAAGAAACTAGAGGTGAATATTAGAAGAAACTAGAGGTGTATATTAGAAGAAACTAGAGGTGTATATTAGAAGAAACTAGAGGTGTATATTAGAAGAAACTAGAGGTGTATATTACTAGATGTGTATATGAGAAGAAACTAGAGGTGCATATTAGAAGAAACTAGAGGTGTATATTAGAAGAAACTAGAGGTGTATATTAGAAGAAACTAGAGGTGCATATTAGAAGAAACTAGAGGTGTATATTAGAAGAAACTAGAGGTGTATATTACTAGAGGTGTATATGAGAAGAAACTAGAGGTGTATATTAGGAGAAACTAGAGGTGTATATTAGGAGAAACTAGAGGTGTATATTAGGAGAAACTAGAGGTGCATATTAGAATAAACTAGAGGTGTATATGAGAAGAAACTATAGGTGTATATGAGAAGAAACTAGAGGTGCATATTAGAAGAAACTAGAGGTGCATATTAGAAGAAACTAGAGGTGCATATTAGAAGAAACTAGAGGTGCATATTAGAAGAAACTAGAGGTGCATATTAGAAGATACTAGAGGTGCATATTAGAAGAAACTAGAGGTGCATATTAGAAGAAACTAGAGGTGTATATGAGAAGAAACTAGAGGTGTATATGAGAAGAAACTAGAGGTGCATATTAGAAGAAACTAGAGGTGTGTATTAGAAGAAAATAGAGGTGTATATTAGAAGAAACTAGAGGTGTATATTAGAAGAAACTAGAGGTGTATATTAGAAGAAAGTAGAGGTGTATATTACTAGATGTGTATATGAGAAGAAACTAGAGTTGCATATTAGAAGAAACTAGAGGTGTATATGAGGAGAAACTAGAGGTGTATATGAGGAGAAACTAGAGGTGTGTATTAGAAGAAACTAGAGGTGTATATGAGAAGAAACTAGAGGTGTACATGAGAAGAAACTAGAGGTGTATACTAGAAAAGACTAGAGGTGTATATGAGAAGAAACTAGAGGTGCGTATTAGAAGAAACTAGAGGTGTGTATTAGAAGAAACTAGAGGTGTGTATTAGAAGAAACTAGAGGTGTATATTAGAAGAAACTAGAGGTGTATATTAGAAGAAAGTAGAGGTGTATATTACTAGATGTGTATATGAGAAGAAACTAGAGGTGTATATGAGAAGAAACTAGAGGTGAATATTACTAGATGTGTATATGAGAAGAAACTAGAGGTGAATATTAGAAGAAACTAGAGGTGTATATTAGAAGAAACTAGAGGTGTATATTAGAAGAGACTAGAGGTGTATATTAGAAGAAACTAGAGGTGTATATTACTAGATGTGTATATGAGAAGAAACTAGAGGTGCATATTAGAAGAAACTAGAGGTGTATATTAGAAGAATTTAGAGGTGTATATTACTAGATGTGTATATGAGAAGAAACTAGAGGTGTATATTAGAAGAAACTAGAGGTGCATATTATAAGAAACTAGAGGTGTATATTAGAAGAAACTAGAGGTGTATATTAGAAGAAACTAGAGGTGTATATTAGAAGAAACTAGAGGTGTATATTACTAGAGGTGTATATGAGAAGAAACTAGAGGTGTATATTAGGAGAAACTAGAGGTGTATATTAGGAGAAACTAGAGGTGTATATTAGGAGAAACTAGAGGTGCATATTAGAATAAACTAGAGGTGTATATGAGAAGAAACTAGAGGTGTATATGAGGAGAAACTAGAGGTGTATATGAGGAGAAACTAGAGGTGTATATGAGAAGAAACTAGAGGTGTACATGAGAAGAAACTAGAGGTGTATACTAGAAAAGACTAGAGGTGTATATGAGAAGAAACTAGAGGTGCGTATTAGAAGAAACTAGAGGTGTGTATTAGAAGAAAATAGAGGTGTATATTAGAAGAAACTAGAGGTGTATATTAGAAGAAACTAGAGGTGTATATTAGAAGAAAGTAGAGGTGTATATTACTAGATGTGTATATGAGAAGAAACTAGAGTTGCATATTAGAAGAAACTAGAGGTGTATATGAGGAGAAACTAGAGGTGTATATGAGGAGAAACTAGAGGTGTGTATTAGAAGAAACTAGAGGTGTATATGAGAAGAAACTAGAGGTGTACATGAGAAGAAACTAGAGGTGTATACTAGAAAAGACTAGAGGTGTATATGAGAAGAAACTAGAGGTGCGTATTAGAAGAAACTAGAGGTGTGTATTAGAAGAAACTAGAGGTGTGTATTAGAAGAAACTAGAGGTGTATATTAGAAGAAACTAGAGGTGTATATTAGAAGAAACTAGAGGTGTATATTAGAAGAAAGTAGAGGTGTATATTACTAGATGTGTATATGAGAAGAAACTAGAGGTGTATATGAGAAGAAACTAGAGGTGAATATTACTAGATGTGTATATGAGAAGAAACTAGAGGTGAATATTAGAAGAAACTAGAGGTGTATATTAGAAGAAACTAGAGGTGTATATTAGAAGAAACTAGAGGTGTATATTAGAAGAAACTAGAGGTGTATATTACTAGATGTGTATATGAGAAGAAACTAGAGGTGCATATTAGAAGAAACTAGAGGTGTATATTAGAAGAATTTAGAGGTGTATATTACTAGATGTGTATATGAGAAGAAACTAGAGGTGTATATTAGAAGAAACTAGAGGTGCATATTATAAGAAACTAGAGGTGTATATTAGAAGAAACTAGAGGTGTATATTAGAAGAAACTAGAGGTGTATATTAGAAGAAACTAGAGGTGTATATTACTAGAGGTGTATATGAGAAGAAACTAGAGGTGTATATTAGGAGAAACTAGAGGTGTATATTAGGAGAAACTAGAGGTGTATATTAGGAGAAACTAGAGGTGCATATTAGAATAAACTAGAGGTGTATATGAGAAGAAACTAGAGGTGTATATGAGGAGAAACTAGAGGTGTATATGAGGAGAAACTAGAGGTGTATATGAGAAGAAACTAGAGGTGTACATGAGAAGAAACTAGAGGTGTATACTAGAAAAGACTAGAGGTGTATATGAGAAGAAACTAGAGGTGCGTATTAGAAGAAACTAGAGGTGTGTATTAGAAGAAAATAGAGGTGTATATTAGAAGAAACTAGAGGTGTATATTAGAAGAAACTAGAGGTGTATATTAGAAGAAAGTAGAGGTGTATATTACTAGATGTGTATATGAGAAGAAACTAGAGTTGCATATTAGAAGAAACTAGAGGTGTATATGAGGAGAAACTAGAGGTGTATATGAGGAGAAACTAGAGGTGTGTATTAGAAGAAACTAGAGGTGTATATGAGAAGAAACTAGAGGTGTACATGAGAAGAAACTAGAGGTGTATACTAGAAAAGACTAGAGGTGTATATGAGAAGAAACTAGAGGTGCGTATTAGAAGAAACTAGAGGTGTGTATTAGAAGAAACTAGAGGTGTGTATTAGAAGAAACTAGAGGTGTATATTAGAAGAAACTAGAGGTGTATATTAGAAGAAACTAGAGGTGTATATTAGAAGAAAGTAGAGGTGTATATTACTAGATGTGTATATGAGAAGAAACTAGAGGTGTATATGAGAAGAAACTAGAGGTGAATATTACTAGATGTGTATATGAGAAGAAACTAGAGGTGAATATTAGAAGAAACTAGAGGTGTATATTAGAAGAAACTAGAGGTGTATATTAGAAGAAACTAGAGGTGTATATTACTAGATGTGTATATGAGAAGAAACTAGAGGTGCATATTAGAAGAAACTAGAGGTGTATATTAGAAGAATTTAGAGGTGTATATTACTAGATGTGTATATGAGAAGAAACTAGAGGTGTATATTAGAAGAAACTAGAGGTGCATATTATAAGAAACTAGAGGTGTATATTAGAAGAAACTAGAGGTGTATATTAGAAGAAACTAGAGGTGTATATTAGAAGAAACTAGAGGTGTATATTACTAGAGGTGTATATGAGAAGAAACTAGAGGTGTATATTAGGAGAAACTAGAGGTGTATATTAGGAGAAACTAGAGGTGTATATTAGGAGAAACTAGAGGTGCATATTAGAATAAACTAGAGGTGTATATGAGAAGAAACTAGAGGTGTATATGAGGAGAAACTAGAGGTGTATATGAGAAGAAACTAGAGGTGTACATGAGAAGAAACTAGAGGTGTATACTAGAAAAGACTAGAGGTGTATATGAGAAGAAACTAGAGGTGTATATGAGAAGAAACTAGAGGTGCGTATTAGAAGAAACTAGAGGTGCGTATTAGAAGAAAATAGAGGTGTATATTAGAAGAAACTAGAGGTGTATATTAGAAGAAACTAGAGGTGTATATTAGAAGAAAGTAGAGGTGTATATTACTAGATGTGTATATGAGAAGAAACTAGAGTTGCATATTAGAAGAAACTAGAGGTGTATATGAGGAGAAACTAGAGGTGTATATGAGGAGAAACTAGAGGTGTGTATTAGAAGAAACTAGAGGTGTATATGAGAAGAAACTAGAGGTGTACATGAGAAGAAACTAGAGGTGTATACTAGAAAAGACTAGAGGTGTATATGAGAAGAAACTAGAGGTGCGTATTAGAAGAAACTAGAGGTGTGTATTAGAAGAAACTAGAGGTGTGTATTAGAAGAAACTAGAGGTGTGTATTAGAAGAAACTAGAGGTGTATATTAGAAGAAACTAGAGGTGTATATTAGATGAAACTAGAGGTGTATATTAGAAGAAAGTAGAGGTGTATATTACTAGATGTGTATATGAGAAGAAACTAGAGGTGTATATGAGAAGAAACTAGAGGTGAATATTACTAGATGTGTATATGAGAAGAAACTAGAGGTGAATATTAGAAGAAACTAGAGGTGTATATTAGAAGAAACTAGAGGTGTATATTAGAAGAAACTAGAGGTGTATATTAGAAGAAACTAGAGGTGTATATTACTAGATGTGTATATGAGAAGAAACTAGAGGTGCATATTAGAAGAAACTAGAGGTGTATATTAGAAGAATTTAGAGGTGTATATTACTAGATGTGTATATGAGAAGAAACTAGAGGTGTATATTAGAAGAAACTAGAGGTGCATATTATAAGAAACTAGAGGTGTATATTAGAAGAAACTAGAGGTGTATATTAGAAGAAACTAGAGGTGTATATTAGAAGAAACTAGAGGTGTATATTACTAGAGGTGTATATGAGAAGAAACTAGAGGTGTATATTAGGAGAAACTAGAGGTGTATATTAGGAGAAACTAGAGGTGTATATTAGGAGAAACTAGAGGTGCATATTAGAATAAACTAGAGGTGTATATGAGAAGAAACTAGAGGTGTATATGAGAAGAAACTAGAGGTGCATATTAGAAGAAACTAGAGGTGCATATTAGAAGAAACTAGAGGTGCATATTAGAAGAAACTAGAGGTGCATATTAGAAGAAACTAGAGGTGCATATTAGAAGATACTAGAGGTGCATATTAGAAGAAACTAGAGGTGCATATTAGAAGAAACTAGAGGTGTATATGAGAAGAAACTAGAGGTGTATATGAGAAGAAACTAGAGGTGCATATTAGAAGAAACTAGAGGTGCATATTAGAAGAAACTAGAGGTGCATATTAGAAGAAACTAGATGTGTATATTACTAGAGGTGTATATGAGAAGAAACTAGAGGTGTATATTAGGAGAAACTAGAGGTGTATATTAGGAGAAACTAGAGGTGTATATTAGGAGAAACTAGAGGTGCATATTAGAATAAACTAGAGGTGTATATGAGAAGAAACTAGAGGTGTATATGAGAAGAAACTAGAGGTGCATATTAGAAGAAACTAGAGGTGCATATTAGAAGAAACTAGAGGTGCATATTAGAAGAAACTAGAGGTGCATATTAGAAGAAACTAGAGGTGCATATTAGAAGATACTAGAGGTGCATATTAGAAGAAAATAGAGGTGTATATGAGAAGAAACTAGAGGTGTATATGAGAAGAAACTAGAGGTGCATATTAGAAGAAACTAGAGGTGCATATTAGAAGAAACTAGAGGTGCATATTAGAAGAAACTAGATGTGTGTATTAGAAGAAACTAGAGGTGTATATGAGAAGAAACTAGAGAGGAATATTAGAAGAAACTAGGGGTGTATATGAGAAGAAACTAGAGGTGTATATGATAAGAAACTAGAGGTGTACATGAGAAGAAACTAGAGGTGTATATTAGAAGAAACTAGGTGTATATTACTAGATGTGTATATGAGAAGAAACTAGAGGTGCATATTAGAAGAAACTAGAGGTGCATATTAGAAGAAACTAGAGGTGTATATTAGAAGAAACTAGATGTGTATATTAGAAGAAACTAGAGGTGTATATGAGAAGAAACTAGAGGTGTGTATGAGAAGAAACTAGAGGTGTATATTAGAAGAAACTAGAGGTGTATATTAGAAGAAACTAGAGGTGTATATTACTAGAGGTGTATATGAGAAGAAACTAAAGGTGCATATTAGAAGAAACTAGAGGTGCATATTAGAAGAAACTAGAGGTGTATATTAGAAGAAACTAGAGGTGTATATTACTAGAGGTGTATATGAGAAGAAACTAGAGGTGTATATTAGGAGAAACTAGAGGTGTATATTAGGAGAAACTAGAGGTGTATATTAGGAGAAACTAGAGGTGCATATTAGAATAAACTAGAGGTGTATATGAGAAGAAACTAGAGGTGTATATGAGAAGAAACTAAAGGTGTATATTAGAAGAAACTAGAGGTGCATATTAGAAGAAACTAGAGGTGCATATTAGAAGAAACTAGAGGTGCATATTAGAAGAAACTAGAGGTGCATATTAGAAGAAACTAGAGGTGCATATTAGAAGATACTAGAGGTGCATATTAGAAGAAACTAGAGGTGTATATGAGAAGAAACTAGAGGTGTATATGAGAAGAAACTAGAGGTGCATATTAGAAGAAACTAGAGGTGCATATTAGAAGAAACTAGAGGTGCATATTAGAAGAAACTAGATGTGTGTATTAGAAGAAACTAGAGGTGTATATGAGAAGAAACTAGAGAGGAATATTAGAAGAAACTAGGGGTGTATATGAGAAGAAACTAGAGGTGTATATGATAAGAAACTAGAGGTGTACATGAGAAGAAACTAGAGGTGTATATTAGAAGAAACTAGGTGTATATTACTAGATGTGTATATGAGAAGAAACTAGAGGTGCATATTAGAAGAAACTAGAGGTGCATATGAGAAGAAACTAGAGGTGTATATTAGAATAAACTAGAGGTGCATATGAGAAGAAACTAGAGGTGCATATTAGAAGAAACTAGAGGTGCATATTAGAAGAAACTAGAGGTGTATATTAGAAGAAACTAGAGGTGTATATGAGAAGAAACTAGAGGTGCATATTAGAAGAAACTAGAGGTGCATATTAGAAGAAACTAGAGGTGCATATTAGAAGAAACTAGAGGTGCATATTAGAAGATACTAGAGGTGCATATTAGAAGAAAATAGAGGTGTATATGAGAAGAAACTAGAGGTGTATATGAGAAGAAACTAGAGGTGCATATTAGAAGAAACTAGAGGTGCATATTAGAAGAAACTAGAGGTGCATATTAGAAGAAACTAGATGTGTGTATTAGAAGAAACTAGAGGTGTATATGAGAAGAAACTAGAGAGGAATATTAGAAGAAACTAGGGGTGTATATGAGAAGAAACTAGAGGTGTATATGATAAGAAACTAGAGGTGTACATGAGAAGAAACTAGAGGTGTATATTAGAAGAAACTAGGTGTATATTACTAGATGTGTATATGAGAAGAAACTAGAGGTGCATATTAGAAGAAACTAGAGGTGCATATTAGAAGAAACTAGAGGTGTATATTAGAAGAAACTAGATGTGTATATTAGAAGAAACTAGAGGTGTATATGAGAAGAAACTAGAGGTGTGTATGAGAAGAAACTAGAGGTGTATATTAGAAGAAACTAGAGGTGTATATTAGAAGAAACTAGAGGTGTATATTACTAGAGGTGTATATGAGAAGAAACTAAAGGTGCATATTAGAAGAAACTAGAGGTGCATATTAGAAGAAACTAGAGGTGTATATTAGAAGAAACTAGAGGTGTATATTACTAGAGGTGTATATGAGAAGAAACTAGAGGTGTATATTAGGAGAAACTAGAGGTGTATATTAGGAGAAACTAGAGGTGTATATTAGGAGAAACTAGAGGTGCATATTAGAATAAACTAGAGGTGTATATGAGAAGAAACTAGAGGTGTATATGAGAAGAAACTAAAGGTGTATATTAGAAGAAACTAGAGGTGCATATTAGAAGAAACTAGAGGTGCATATTAGAAGAAACTAGAGGTGCATATTAGAAGAAACTAGAGGTGCATATTAGAAGAAACTAGAGGTGCATATTAGAAGATACTAGAGGTGCATATTAGAAGAAACTAGAGGTGTATATGAGAAGAAACTAGAGGTGTATATGAGAAGAAACTAGAGGTGCATATTAGAAGAAACTAGAGGTGCATATTAGAAGAAACTAGAGGTGCATATTAGAAGAAACTAGATGTGTGTATTAGAAGAAACTAGAGGTGTATATGAGAAGAAACTAGAGAGGAATATTAGAAGAAACTAGGGGTGTATATGAGAAGAAACTAGAGGTGTATATGATAAGAAACTAGAGGTGTACATGAGAAGAAACTAGAGGTGTATATTAGAAGAAACTAGGTGTATATTACTAGATGTGTATATGAGAAGAAACTAGAGGTGCATATTAGAAGAAACTAGAGGTGCATATTAGAAGAAACTAGAGGTGTATATTAGAAGAAACTAGAGGTGCATATTAGAAGAAACTAGAGGTGCATATTAGAAGAAACTAGAGGTGCATATTAGAAGAAACTAGAGGTGTATATGAGGAGAAACTAGAGGTGTATATGAGGAGAAACTAGAGGTGCATATTAGAAGAAACTAGAGGTGTATATTAGAAGAAACTAGAGGTGTATATTAGAAGAAACTAGAGGTGTATATTAGAAGAAACTAGAGGTGTATATTACTAGAGGTGTATATGAGAAGAAACAAGAGGTGCATATTATAATAAACTAGAGGTGTATATTAGGAGAAACTAGAGGTGTATATTAGGAGAAACTAGAGGTGTATATTAGGAGAAACTAGAGGTGCATATGAGAAGAAACTAGAGGTGCATATGAGAAGAAACTAGAGGTGTATATGAGAAGAAACTAGAGGTGTATATTAGAAGAAACTAGAGGTGCATATTAGAAGAAACTAGAGGTGCATATTAGAAGAAACTAGAGGTGCATATTAGAAGAAACTAGAGGTGCATATTAGAAGAAATTAGAGGTGCATATTAGAAGAAACTAGAGGTGCATATTAGAAGAAACTAGAGGTGCATATTAGAAGAAACTAGAGGTGTATATGAGAAGAAACTAGAGGTGTATATGAGAAGAAACTAGAGGTGTATATGAGAAGAAACTAGAGGTGCATATTAGAAGAAACTAGAGGTGCATATTAGAAGAAACTAGATGTGTATATTAGAAGAAACTAGAGGTGTATATGAGAAGAAACTAGAGGTGTGTATTAGAAGAAACTAGAGGTGTATATTAGAAGAAACTAGAGGTGTATATTAGAAGAAACTAGAGGTGTATATTAGAAGAAACTAGAGGTGTATATTACTAGAGGTGTATATGAGAAGAAACTAGAGGTGTATATTAGGAGAAACTAGAGGTGTATATTAGGAGAAACTAGAGGTGTATATTAGGAGAAACTAGAGGTGCATATTAGAATAAACTAGAGGTGTATATTAGAAGAAACTAGGTGTATATTACTAGATGTGTATATGAGAAGAAACTAGAGGTGCATATTAGAAGAAACTAGAGGTGCATATGAGAAGAAACTAGAGGTGTATATTAGAATAAACTAGAGGTGCATATGAGAAGAAACTAGAGGTGCATATTAGAAGAAACTAGAGGTGCATATTAGAAGAAACTAGAGGTGTATATTAGAAGAAACTAGAGGTGTATATGAGAAGAAACTAGAGGTGTGTATTAGAAGAAACTAGAGGTGTATATTAGAAGAAACTAGAGGTGTATATTAGAAGAAACTAGAGGTGTATATTAGAAGAAACTAGAGGTGTATATTACTAGAGGTGTATATGAGAAGAAACTAGAGGTGTATATTAGGAGAAACTAGAGGTGTATATTAGGAGAAACTAGAGGTGTATATTAGGAGAAACTAGAGGTGCATATTAGAATAAACTAGAGGTGTATATTAGAAGAAACTAGGTGTATATTACTAGATGTGTATATGAGAAGAAACTAGAGGTGCATATTAGAAGAAACTAGAGGTGCATATTAGAAGAAACTAGAGGTGTATATTAGAATAAACTAGAGGTGCATATTAGAAGAAACTAGAGGTGCATATTAGAAGAAACTAGAGGTGCATATTAGAAGAAACTAGAGGTGTATATTAGAAGAAACTAGAGGTGTATATGAGGAGAAACTAGAGGTGTATATGAGGAGAAACTAGAGGTGTATATGAGAAGAAACTAGAGGTGTACATGAGAAGAAACTAGAGGTGTATACTAGAAAAGACTAGAGGTGTATATGAGAAGAAACTAGAGGTGCGTATTAGAAGAAACTAGAGGTGTGTATTAGAAGAAAATAGAGGTGTATATTAGAAGAAACTAGAGGTGTATATTAGAAGAAACTAGAGGTGTATATTAGAAGAAAGTAGAGGTGTATATTACTAGATGTGTATATGAGAAGAAACTAGAGGTGCATATTAGAAGAAACTAGAGGTGTATATGAGGAGAAACTAGAGGTGTATATGAGGAGAAACTAGAGGTGTGTATTAGAAGAAACTAGAGGTGTATATGAGAAGAAACTAGAGGTGTACATGAGAAGAAACTAGAGGTGTATACTAGAAAAGACTAGAGGTGTATATGAGAAGAAACTAGAGGTGCGTATTAGAAGAAACTAGAGGTGTGTATTAGAAGAAACTAGAGGTGTGTATTAGAAGAAACTAGAGGTGTATATTAGAAGAAACTAGAGGTGTATATTAGAAGAAACTAGAGGTGTATATTAGAAGAAAGTAGAGGTGTATATTACTAGATGTGTATATGAGAAGAAACTAGAGGTGTATATGAGAAGAAACTAGAGGTGAATATTACTAGATGTGTATATGAGAAGAAACTAGAGGTGAATATTAGAAGAAACTAGAGGTGTATATTAGAAGAAACTAGAGGTGTATATTAGAAGAAACTAGAGGTGTATATTAGAAGAAACTAGAGGTGTATATTACTAGATGTGTATATGAGAAGAAACTAGAGGTGCATATTAGAAGAAACTAGAGGTGTATATTAGAAGAATTTAGAGGTGTATATTACTAGATGTGTATATGAGAAGAAACTAGAGGTGCATATTAGAAGAAACTAGAGGTGTATATTAGAAGAAACTAGAGGTGTATATTAGAAGAAACTAGAGGTGCATATTAGAAGAAACTAGAGGTGTATATTAGAAGAAACTAGAGGTGTATATTACTAGAGGTGTATATGAGAAGAAACTAGAGGTGTATATTAGGAGAAACTAGAGGTGTATATTAGGAGAAACTAGAGGTGTATATTAGGAGAAACTAGAGGTGCATATTAGAATAAACTAGAGGTGCATATTAGAAGAAACTAGAGGTGTATATGAGAAGAAACTAGAGGTGTATATGAGAAGAAACTAGAGGTGCATATTAGAAGAAACTAGAGGTGCATATTAGAAGAAACTAGAGGTGCATATTAGAAGAAACTAGAGGTGCATATTAGAAGAAACTAGAGGTGCATATTAGAAGAAACTAGAGGTGCATATTAGAAGAAACTAGAGGTGTATATGAGAAGAAACTAGAGGTGTATATGAGAAGAAACTAGAGGTGCATATTAGAAGAAACTAGAGGTGCATATTAGAAGAAACTAGAGGTGCATATTAGAAGAAACTAGATGTGTGTATTAGAAGAAACTAGAGGTGTATATGAGAAGAAACTAGAGAGGAATATTAGAAGAAACTAGGGGTGTATATGAGAAGAAACTAGAGGTGTATATGATAAGAAACTAGAGGTGTACATGAGAAGAAACTAGAGGTGTATATTAGAAGAAACTAGGTGTATATTACTAGATGTGTATATGAGAAGAAACTAGAGGTGCATATTAGAAGAAACTAGAGGTGCATATTAGAAGAAACTAGAGGTGTATATTAGAAGAAACTAGATGTGTATATTAGAAGAAACTAGATGTGTATATTAGAAGAAACTAGAGGTGTATATGAGAAGAAACTAGAGGTGTGTATTAGAAGAAACTAGAGGTGTATATTAGAAGAAACTAGAGGTGTATATTAGAAGAAACTAGAGGTGTATATTACTAGAGGTGTATATGAGAAGAAACTAAAGGTGCATATTAGAAGAAACTAGAGGTGCATATTAGAAGAAACTAGAGGTGTATATTAGAAGAAACTAGAGGTGTATATTACTAGAGGTGTATATGAGAAGAAACTAGAGGTGTATATTAGGAGAAACTAGAGGTGTATATTAGGAGAAACTAGAGGTGTATATGAGGAGAAACTAGAGGTGTGTATTAGAAGAAACTAGAGGTGTATATGAGAAGAAACTAGAGGTGTACATGAGAAGAAACTAGAGGTGTATACTAGAAAAGACTAGAGGTGTATATGAGAAGAAACTAGAGGTGCGTATTAGAAGAAACTAGAGGTGTGTATTAGAAGAAACTAGAGGTGTGTATTAGAAGAAACTAGAGGTGTATATTAGAAGAAACTAGAGGTGTATATTAGAAGAAACTAGAGGTGTATATTAGAAGAAAGTAGAGGTGTATATTACTAGATGTGTATATGAGAAGAAACTAGAGGTGCATATTAGAAGAAACTAGAGGTGTATATTAGAAGAATTTAGAGGTGTATATTACTAGATGTGTATATGAGAAGAAACTAGAGGTGTATATGAGAAGAAACTAGAGGTGAATATTACTAGATGTGTATATGAGAAGAAACTAGAGGTGAATATTAGAAGAAACTAGAGGTGTATATTAGAAGAAACTAGAGGTGTATATTAGAAGAAACTAGAGGTGTATATTAGAAGAAACTAGAGGTGTATATTACTAGATGTGTATATGAGAAGAAACTAGAGGTGCATATTAGAAGAAACTAGAGGTGTATATTAGAAGAATTTAGAGGTGTATATTACTAGATGTGTATATGAGAAGAAACTAGAGGTGCATATTAGAAGAAACTAGAGGTGTATATTAGAAGAAACTAGAGGTGTATATTAGAAGAAACTAGAGGTGCATATTAGAAGAAACTAGAGGTGTATATTAGAAGAAACTAGAGGTGTATATTAGAAGAAACTAGAGGTGTATATTAGAAGAAACTAGAGGTGTATATTACTAGAGGTGTATATGAGAAGAAACTAGAGGTGTATATTAGGAGAAACTAGAGGTGTATATTAGGAGAAACTAGAGGTGTATATTAGGAGAAACTAGAGGTGTATATTAGGAGAAACTAGAGGTGCATATTAGAATAAACTAGAGGTGTATATGAGAAGAAACTAGAGGTGTATATGAGAAGAAACTAGAGGTGCATATTAGAAGAAACTAGAGGTGCATATTAGAAGAAACTAGAGGTGCATATTAGAAGAAACTAGAGGTGCATATTAGAAGAAACTAGAGGTGCATATTAGAAGATACTAGAGGTGCATATTAGAAGAAACTAGAGGTGCATATTAGAAGAAACTAGAGGTGTATATGAGAAGAAACTAGAGGTGTATATGAGAAGAAACTAGAGGTGCATATTAGAAGAAACTAGAGGTGCATATTAGAAGAAACTAGAGGTGTATATGAGAAGAAACTAGAGGTGCATATTAGAAGAAACTAGAGGTGCATATTAGAAGAAACTAGAGGTGCATATTAGAAGAAACTAGAGGTGCATATTAGAAGAAACTAGAGGTGCATATTAGAAGATACTAGAGGTGCATATTAGAAGAAACTAGAGGTGCATATTAGAAGAAACTAGAGGTGTATATGAGAAGAAACTAGAGGTGTATATGAGAAGAAACTAGAGGTGCATATTAGAAGAAACTAGAGGTGCATATTAGAAGAAACTAGAGGTGCATATTAGAAGAAACTAGATGTGTGTATTAGAAGAAACTAGAGGTGTATATGAGAAGAAACTAGAGAGGAATATTAGAAGAAACTAGGGGTGTATATGAGAAGAAACTAGAGGTGTATATGATAAGAAACTAGAGGTGTATATTAGAAGAAACTAGGTGTATATTACTAGATGTGTATATGAGAAGAAACTAGAGGTGCATATTAGAAGAAACTAGAGGTGCATATTAGAAGAAACTAGAGGTGTATATTAGAAGAAACTAGATGTGTATATTAGAAGAAACTAGAGGTGTATATGAGAAGAAACTAGAGGTGTGTATTAGAAGAAACTAGAGGTGTATATTAGAAGAAACTAGAGGTGTATATTAGAAGAAACTAGAGGTGTATATTACTAGAGGTGTATATGAGAAGAAACTAAAGGTGCATATTAGAAGAAACTAGAGGTGCATATTAGAAGAAACTAGAGGTGTATATTAGAAGAAACTAGAGGTGTATATTACTAGAGGTGTATATGAGAAGAAACTAGAGGTGTATATTAGGAGAAACTAGAGGTGTATATTAGGAGAAACTAGAGGTGTATATTAGGAGAAACTAGAGGTGCATATTAGAATAAACTAGAGGTGTATATGAGAAGAAACTACAGGTGTATATGAGAAGAAACTAAAGGTGTATATTAGAAGAAACTAGAGGTGCATATTAGAAGAAACTAGAGGTGCATATTAGAAGAAACTAGAGGTGCATATTAGAAGATACTAGAGGTGCATATTAGAAGAAACTAGAGGTGTATATGAGAAGAAACTAGAGGTGTATATGAGAAGAAACTAGAGGTGTATATGAGAAGAAACTAGAGGTGCATATTAGAAGAAACTAGAGGTGCATATTAGAAGAAACTAGAGGTGCATATTAGAAGAAACTAGATGTGTGTATTAGAAGAAACTAGAGGTGTATATGAGAAGAAACTAGAGAGGAATATTAGAAGAAACTAGGGGTGTATATGAGAAGAAACTAGAGGTGTATATGATAAGAAACTAGAGGTGTATATGAGGAGAAACTAGAGGTGTATATGAGAAGAAACTAGAGGTGTACATGAGAAGAAACTAGAGGTGTATATTAGAAGAAACTAGGTGTATATTACTAGATGTGTATATGAGAAGAAACTAGAGGTGCATATTAGAAGAAACTAGAGGTGCATATTAGAAGAAAATAGAGGTGTATATTAGAAGAAACTAGAGGTGCATATTAGAAGAAACTAGAGGTGCATATTAGAAGAAACTAGAGGTGCATATTAGAAGAAACTAGAGGTGTATATGAGGAGAAACTAGAGGTGTATATGAGGAGAAACTAGAGGTGTATATGAGAAGAAACTAGAGGTGTACATGAGAAGAAACTAGAGGTGTATACTAGAAAAGACTAGAGGTGTATATGAGAAGAAACTAGAGGTGCGTATTAGAAGAAACTAGAGGTGCGTATTAGAAGAAACTAGAGGTGTGTATTAGAAGAAACTAGAGGTGTATATTAGAAGAAACTAGAGGTGTATATTAGAAGAAACTAGAGGTGTATATTAGAAGAAAGTAGAGGTGTATATTACTAGATGTGTATATGAGAAGAAACTAGAGGTGCATATTAGAAGAAACTAGAGGTGTATATGAGAAGAAACTAGAGGTGAATATTAGAAGAAACTAGAGGTGTATATGAGAAGAAACTAGAGGTGTATATGAGAAGAAACTAGAGGTGTACATGAGAAGAAACTAGAGGTGTATATTAGAAGAAACTAGAGGTGTATATTACTAGATGTGTATATGAGAAGAAACTAGAGGTGCATATTAGAAGAAACTAGAGGTGTATATTAGAAGAAACTAGAGGTGTATATTAGAAGAAACTAGAGGTGTATATTACTAGATGTGTATATGAGAAGAAACTAGAGGTGCATATTAGAAGAAACTAGAGGTGTATATTAGAAGAAACTAGAGGTGTATATTAGAAGAAACTAGAGGTGCATATTAGAAGAAACTAGAGGTGTATATTAGAAGAAACTAGAGGTGTATATTAGAAGAAACTAGAGGTGTATATTAGAAGAAACTAGAGGTGTATATTACTAGAGGTGTATATGAGAAGAAACTAGAGGTGCATATTATAATAAACTAGAGGTGTATATTAGGAGAAACTAGAGGTGTATATTAGGAGAAACTAGAGGTGTATATTAGGAGAAACTAGAGGTGCATATTAGAATAAACTAGAGGTGCATATGAGAAGAAACTAGAGGTGTACAGTGATCCCTCGCCACTTCGCGGTTCACTTATCGCGGATTCGCTATTTCGCGGATTTTCATAATGCATTTTTTTTTTTTTTTTGGTGCATTGTGCTCTGCATTCTGATTCGCTAAAAACTCACTCCCGCTTCTTGTATCAAAACATGCTACGAATTGTGCTATCATTTTGTCGTCTCGTGCAGTTATGTGTACGTACATAAAACAGCTTGGCAAATTTACATTAAGTTGGCCAGGAAGGAAGGAAGGACTAACGCTTGGTCGCTTAGCAACCATGGTGCGAATGGCCACTGAACTTAAGCGAGTAGCTGAGGAATGGGACCCTTTGATGAGCCGTTCATTACAGTTCTCCAACGTAATCGATGGTGGCATGTCGGTGTACAAGGATCTTTTTGCAAAGAAGAAAAAAGAGCGACAACAGCTGCCTATCACTATGTTCTTCTCCCGAACAAACACACCTGCACCGCGGGCTTCAGAAGAAGAGAACACTGCAGAGCGCAGTCAGGATGCAGCGGCCCAGTCTGAAGAGCAGTGAAACGGCCTACACGTGAGTCACTGTATTTGTATACATGTAATAGTTGCTAATTGTAAAAAAAAAAAAAAGTTTTCTATTTCGCGGATTTCACTTATCGCGGGTCATTTTCGGAACGTAACCCCCGCGATAAACGAGGGATTACTGTATATGAGAAGAAACTAGAGGTGTATATTAGAAGAAACTAGAGGTGCATATTAGAAGAAACTAGAGGTGCATATTAGAAGAAACTAGAGGTGCATATTAGAAGAAACTAGAGGTGTATATGAGAAGAAACTAGAGGTGTATATGAGAAGAAACTAGAGGTGTATATGAGAAGAAACTAGAGGTGCATATTAGAAGAAACTAGAGGTGCATATTAGAAGAAACTAGATGTGTATATTAGAAGAAACTAGAGGTGTATATGAGAAGAAACTAGAGGTGTGTATTAGAAGAAACTAGAGGTGTATATTAGAAGAAACTAGAGGTGTATATTAGAAGAAACTAGAGGTGTATATTACTAGAGGTGTATATGAGAAGAAACTAAAGGTGCATATTAGAAGAAACTAGAGGTGCATATTAGAAGAAACTAGAGGTGTATATTAGAAGAAACTAGAGGTGTATATTACTAGATGTGTATATGAGAAGAAACTAGAGGTGCATATTAGAAGAAACTAGAGGTGCATATTAGAAGAAACTAGAGGTGTATATTAGAAGAAACTAGAGGTGTATATGAGAAGAAACTAGAGGTGTGTATTAGAAGAAACTAGAGGTGTATATTAGAAGAAACTAGAGGTGTATATTAGAAGAAACTAGAGGTGCATATTAGAAGAAACTAGAGGTGTATTTTAGAAGAAACTAGAGGTGTATATTAGAAGAAACTAGAGGTGTATATTAGAAGAAACTAGAGGTGTATATTAGAAGAAACTAGAGGTGTATATTAGAAGAAACTAGAGGTGCATATTAGAAGAAACTAGAGGTGTATATTTGAGTTGAGTGGGGTGAATAGAGTACCTGCTGCCCCATATAGGTTTGGTGAGCTCTGAACTCTCTTCATGGGAGTTAGAGTGAGAGACAGGGAAGTACTATGGGAGAGTGAGAGACAGGGAAGTGCTATGGGAGAGTGAGAGACAGAGAAGTGCTATGGGAGAGTGAGAGACAGGGAAGTGCTATGGGAGAGTGAGAGACAGGGAAGTGCTATGGGAGAGTGAGAGACAGGGAAGTGCTATGGGAGAGTGAGAGACAGGGAAGTGCTATGGGAGAGTGAGAGACAGGGAAGTGCTATGGGAGAGTGAGAGACAGGGAAGTGCTATGGGAGAGTGAGAGACAGGGAAGTGCTATGGGAGAGTGAGAGACAGGGAAGTGCTATGGGAGAGAGAGACAGGGAAGTGCTATGGGAGAGTGAGAGACAGGGACGTGCTATGGGAGTTAGAGTGAGAGACAGGGACGTGCTATGGGAGTTAGAGTGAGAGACAGGGAAGTGCTATGGGAGTTAGAGTGAGAGACAGGGATGTGCTATGGGAGAGTGAGAGACAGGGAAGTGCTATGGGAGAGTGAGAGACAGGGAAGTGCTATGGGAGAGTGAGAGACAGGGAAGTGCTATGGGAGAGTGAGAGACAGGGAAGTGCTATGGGAGTGTCCTCCATTATCTGAGAAGCATAGCGGTACACGTACAGTACCAGTCAAAAGTTTGGACACACCCACTCATTCAAGGGTTTTTCTTATTTTTTTAAAAACTATTTTCTACAGTGTAGAATAATAGTGAAGACATCAAAACCATGAAATAACACATATCGAATCACGTAGTAAACCAAAAAGTGTTGAATCAAAATATATTTTATAATTGAGATTCTTCAAAGTAGCCGCCCTTGAATGAGTAGGTGTGTCAAATTTTGACTGGTACTGTACATACATAGACACAGACACAAGCCCGTCTCCCCAACAAAGACAGACACAAGCACTACCAACAAAGACAGACACAAGCCCTCCCCCCAACAAAGACATAGACACAGGCCCCCCACCCAACAAAGACAGACACAAGCCACCCACCCTCCCCCACCAACAAAGCACATTAATTAAAATACATCCTCATGGCAAAATTATGTTAATGTGAAAAAAGATTCAAGCGTATAAAGAAGATTAACCCAAATCATGCCTGATCCCAATAACATTGAATAAAGCATTCTGTCACATAATGCAAGTCATGGGAGAGTGAGAGAGTGCATGCAAGGCAGGATCATCTGATGAAAAATGTAATTCGAATTTTGGTACTGAATATACGGACATAAAATATGTACAGCACATTGAAATAGGATCCATTTCTATAGTAGATTTGATGGGCTGATAATAGGAAACATATCCTGCATCATTTGGAGCAGCTCTCGCAGAAAACACATCAGAAAACACAACAGAAAGCACAACAGAAAGCACATCAGAAAACACATCAGAAAGCACATCAGAAAGCACAACAGAAAACACAACAGAAAACACATCAGAAAGCACATCAGAAAGCACATCAGAAAACACAACAGAAAACACATCAGAAAGCACATCAGAAAGGACATCAGAAAACACAACAGAAAACACAACAGAAAACACATCAGAAAACACAACAGAAAGCACATCAGAAAGCACAACAGAAAACGTAGCATTGTGGTGCATAGTTCAGGCCTATCTCTCACAGTGGGAGTGACTGCATGCACAATGCATAGATCTGAGGATTGTTCCATAACAAGCTATGTAGGCCTAATACATCATCATTTTAATGGGAAAGCTTTGAAAAGTGATATGCCCGCTTTAATAAGAGGAATGCGAGGAAATCCCAAATAATCAAATCACATGCAACTGAGAAAATAGCTTTTATCCCAAATGCCAACATGGATAATGCCTTGCAATAAGAAGAGGCAGAATTATGATTTCCTCATGACTCATACTAAAAGCATCCTGGATAGGGCCTGTCGCTTACAGGAAGTGCTGTCAGGCTTTGACGTAGACATGGGTAAACAATCAGTTACTTTAAATAGAGGGTTGTATCCATTGCATATCTGGGGTGTGGAATGCCCAGTTCTTTTGTAAGCCACTGAGCTTCCTTTAATATCTGGGAGAAAAGTCAAGCCCACAAATGAGACTAACAAACAGGCCTGGTTTACCAGAGAGCCATCAGATGAATGCCCAGTCACTTGCAGCTCTGTTGGACAAAGGCCCAGAGAGGACCGGTTTGTGTGGCTGTTTTGAATAAAGAAAAGGCTGAACGATTGAATGATATTCAAAGAGACCTGAAGAAGAAGAAGAGCAATAAAACTGTCCACTGGCAGATACACACCTGTATTCATGTTGAAGGTCTCTCGTCGCAGCACCACTTCAGACAATCACACTATCCTGTAAAACAGAAAGACAACTCTTTTGTTTCACCCTTAACAGATTAAAGGCACACTGTGGTATCTGAGGCTGACTGTTCAACAGATCCTATTCTATACAGTAGGAAATCTGGTATTTACAAAACAAATAGTCTCAATATACACTATACATTTGACATTGTAATACTACTGCAGTGCTGACATAGGCAAACACAGCGCAATGTAGGATGTCCCCAAAGTAGTGTATTTGTCACTGGAGCAGCCAGCTTGGCAGGAAGATCTACCTGAACATCAGCATGAATCACAAATGGCACCCTATTCCCCATTTAGTGCACTCCTTTTGACCAGGGTGCCATTTAGGATTCCGAGGCAGGTAGACTGTGAAAGGCGATAAATGAACCGAGTTCTACCACAGAAAAACGCAGTCAGGCAGCGCTGTATCCAAATCCACCTCCAGCCAGGCCTCAGAAACCTGGCCTATTGGTCTGCCTGCTTTTATCCATCACTACTCTCCGTGCGTCAATGCTTAATAAGGCATGTGATAATGCAAGGCTGTAATGTACCGCTGCACAAGGATTCATGTGAAGGAAGAGATCTCTGCTGCTCTACAACCTTGAGGAAGGATAGGCCTACATACAGAATATTTACCAAATACCTGACAGTATAGACTCTGCTACCTGCTTCCTCTTATGGCGTACGGCTCTTCTAGTCTCCTGGTGACACCGCTTACCTAGGTCATTTAAATACTGTACATGTATCATGTATCATGGCAGACAGTCTGCCTTCTGTTGGACACATGCCTGACATACACATGTTTCTGCTGACACACACTGGAAGGGACAGCTGTGGACAGAAACAGAAGCAGCTGCTCCATCTTTGTTTTAAAACTGTGAATGATATATCCATCTCAATGGTGATTACCTGTGTGTACTATTGACTGATTATTCCTCATGATTAGCGCAAAGCGATTTTTGTGATCATTTTGTTTGTAAATGCAGACAGTTATAGACGATGCATGATGGAATGATGAGGAATGATGCATCACATGTAGTTCTCCTATCAATTTTCATGGGGATGCAGCGGCAGACGCCTGCAGTACCAGTGGAAGCTTATTGATCAATTCAGAACACTCCTATTGACAAGCAGCTAAATATACCAACAGTACCAATCAATGCTAGAAATGCCTTACAACAAGACAAACATGCAACGTGATCAGCTGAACATCTAAAGTCATGTTCCCAGTCGTAGATCTAAACCAGAGAAGGGTGGAGTTACTTAATATGGCGTCCTAATAAATAAGGGGGCTCCTAAAGTCAGACCCCAAATAAATCTTCACACATCTCCTCTCTCAAAGCCAGTCATCAGAGGGTTCTGTTTCTCAAAGACACAAATGTAGCAGGGATTAAACAGGGGTTGTAAAGGCCTGCCAGCGATAAATGAAGCACAGATGATGATATTATATTTCAAGGGAGCAGACTCATGGCGACACAGCTGCTGGAGGGAGAGGCAAAAGGGGTGGGAGGGTCCCAGGGCTGGACCCACACACCAACCAGCCAGCCTGATCAGGGCTGGACCCACACACCAACACCAACCAGCCACCCTGATCAGGGCTGGACCCACACACCAACACCAACCAGCCAGCCTGATCAGGGCTGGACCCACACACCAACCAGCCAGCCTGATCAGGGCTGGACCCACATATCAACACCAACCAGCCAGCCTGATCAGGGCTGGACCCACATATCAACACCAACCAGCCAGCCTGATCAGGGCTGGACCCACATATCAACACCAACCAGCCAGCCTGATCAGGGCTGGACCCACATATCAACACCAACCAGCCAGCCTGATCAGGGCTGGACCCACACACCAACCAGCCAGCCTGATCAGGGCTGGACCCACATACCAACACCAACTAGGCAGCCTGAGAAACCCAGCCAGCCAGCCAGCAAGTCAGACAGCCAGCACCCTACGGGCATGGAATATCACAGGACACCCTGTGGATGGTATGCTATAGCCTGGAGGTGAGGCAGTAGATGGTATGGTATAGCCTGGAGGTGAGGCAGTAGATGGTATGGTATAGCCTGGATTTGAGACAGTAGGGGGAATTGACAGTGGGAGTGTCTCTGATCTTGTCTGCAAGAGTTATAGCAAGTTTCCTCATACTATCCATTTAATTATCCTACTCCAGGAGGCAACCTTAGGAAGCAGAGCCAGGACCCAGATGGCTGAGTAGAGGCAAATGTCATTACTTACGTTAATGAGGACTGACTGGGGACACAGCTCGTAAACACACAGGAACATCCTGACCTGGCTGACTCAGTGCAGAGTATCACGGATGAGACACACTGTAGATTAGATTAATCAGATACTTTTGTGCAGACAGAGAGTTGCCTTTGATATTCAATTAGTACAGCGCCTCTAAGAATCAAATCATGAGTTCTTACATCTCCCAGACAGTAGTAGAGAAGCACTGAACTGTATCACAATACAGCATAATAAGATATTTAAATGCAAGCCCTTCCACCTCTTACTTCTCAACTAGTACAACTTGCATAGAAAATATCTGTAAGGTTCATCTTTTAAATGTGGACTGGATTCCCACCCAACATTTTTTCAAATCAGTTAAGTCTAAGAAGGTGATGAATGATGATCATTTTAGCCCCTAGCCTATAACATAATGTGTGTTTTACATTTGTGGCGATGGTGGTGGCGGCGGCCATCTTGGTGACTCGACTGTTCCTTGTTTGATGCCCATTTATAGTCCTCTTTTGGGCAACTCATGGTGGGCTTGGCCAGCCACAGAGACAGGAATCGTCTCACACTTGATGTTAAGTCACACTCTTGCCTGGCAAACCCATGAAACCTATGCCTGGCACCTCAATGACCAGGAGCTATGGAGACGAGACAGGGACCCAATGTTCCAACCACAGAACTAGTATGATTAGAATGACTAGAATTAGAATGACTAGATTGGTTCTATTTCTATGGTTCCAACATGGTATTCAGTCAACATACTACTATCTCCACAGGCATGACAATGAGGAGTTCCAGGAGGGGATTTTTCTGCGCTTTCCAGCAAAATGCTTAAAATGTATATAATATGTCTGTAGGAAGTTGGTTACCAGCCCCGAACAAATAACATGTCCTCAATGCAGAGTGGCCCTTCAGGACAATAAACCATGTATTTAACCATTGGCCCTAATAGAGATGAGAATTTCAGACATCCATAAAATGGTACATAGATTGATAGCTACTTACTAGAGTATATGGCTGTTTTAGTAATATCCCCATCCTAATCAGTGGCGGTCAGTGATTTTTCAGATGAGGGAGGAAGATAACAATCTTTGTGTGCATGGCCTTATTTCTATTACAGCATATTGGATGGCTGTCATTGATATTGCATTCACCCAGTTTAAAAACCGATAGGTTCAGGCTACTACATGATACTAAAATGTTCCCTATACCCATCATGAGGTTGCTACAACCTAGCCTATGAATTCAGCGTAGGTGAAAGACAGTGAGACATTCAATACTGCCTTGAACACTCTTGCCTGCATCAAGCTGACCTATGTGTAATGATTAGTCCAACAGTTGCAAACGAGAGTTTCTATTGGACAAATTCAGGTATGCTAATTCCATTTTGTTCCATTTGCTTCCGTTTAAGAAACGTTTTTCAACAGAATCGGTGGTATGAATACACCCCTGATCACACGCAAACAGTTAACTGTCATAGCCACATACAAACAGCTCGTTGAATTCCTTCTCGCATCCACGCGTTCTCCTCCTCTCACCCCTTCCCTTCGCCTGTGGACTATCTGTGACCAGGCAAAAAAAAACTTTCCAAGCGAAAACTTCATATCATAACTGCTAGCTCACCATATTATCTAAAGTAACATCATAGTCAACATACACTATATATACAAAGGTATGTAGACACCCCTTCAAATTACTGGATCTGGCTATTTCAGCCACACTTGTTGTTCACAGGTGTATAAAATTGAGCACACGGCCATGCAATCTCCATAGCGACACATTGGCAGTAGAATGGCCTTATTGAAGAGCTCATTGACTTTCACCATGGCACCGTCACAGGATAACACCTTTCCAACAAGTCAGTTTGCCAAACTTCTGCCTTGCTAGAGCTACGCCGGTCAACTGGAAGTGCTGTTATTGTATACTGCATACTCACCAGACATGTCACCCATTGAGCATGTTTGGGATGCTCTGGATCAACATAAACAACAGCGTGTTCCAGTTTCCGCCAATATCCAGCAACTTCGCACAGCCATTGAAGAGGAGTGAGACAACATTCCACTGGCCACAATCAACAGCCTGATCAACTCTATGCGAAGGAGATCGGCATGAGATTGTGGTCACACAAGAAACTGACTAGTTTTCTGATCCACGTATATGTGTCCAAAAGATGCAAATCTGTATTCCCAGTCATGTGAAATCCATAAATTAGGGCCTAATTCATTTATTTCAATTGACTGATTTCCTTATATGATCTGTAACTCAGTAAAATCTTAGAAATTGTTGCATGTTGCGTTTCGATTTTTGTTCCGTGTACATACAGCAGTATAACAACCTGCACTTCACCTGTCCTTCAGAGGTCAGAGCCAAGCTGCTCCACACTGTGGATGTGTCCCAAATGGCTCCCTATTCCCTTGATAGGGCTCTGGTCAACAGAAGTGCACTTTTGGGAATAGGGTGCCATTTGGGACCGACGTAGAGGAACAGGCTCTTTTACAGATGCATCTAGCTGGTTCAGAGCACATATTAACATGGCTATAAATCACATCAAATACTGTCACTTGGTGTGATTGGAATAGGCAGCACAGTCAGCAACATAACAAAACCATAATAATATAAAAGTAGCCTATTATGCACAATACACAAAAACTGCTATCAAAGAATTACACATTACGAACCTGTTGTTGTAAAAGTGTAAACGGATTGCCTTGTTTGATGATGTTGTTTGTTGCTCGATAAAATACCTGTCTAGTCTAAATCATGTGCAGTTGGAGAGTTGGAATAAGTGCAGACAGACTATGACAGGCCTCTTGGGTTTTCAACCAACTAAAATCTATCTTGATCTTCTACAAGCTTCTCTCCCAGCTAAAATCACACAGCAGGACTGAGAGGAAAGACTGCTCTCTGCACAGAGAATACAGAAAGCTTTGGAAAAAAGGCATCCAAAATCTCTGCTTCCCTACTGAATTAGATTCAGGCTATTTATGTAGAGTATATTTGTGAACAAAGAATGTGAACACAAACAAGTCTTAAGCGACCTTAAAATGGATTTCTGGATCTGGATCCACAATCACATTAAGTGAAGGACAGGCCATGTTGTTCAGCTACGTTTGATTCATTCTGGAGGACAGTACAGTACACAGGGTATTTCTGGGGATTATATGTTAAGAACCAGAGATAATTCACTTAATTGCTGTGTTTTGGTACTCCGTGTCATTATAAGAACATGTGTTGTTGGGAAAGAGAAAAGACTGTACTGAATTGTGAGCTAGTAAGATGACAGTTTGAAGGCACCGCTCCAAGTGTGTACCTGTGAGAGGGAGAGGATGGAGCTTACACCTATCTTACACCAACCTCTGTTACAACTATTTCAAATGGGATCATTCTTTGCCACATTACCTATCTACAGTAGGTAGAGGTACAAAAAGGATAATGCAGACCCAGCACAGGAGAAAATCTTGCATTTTCAGAACCCTGTCATTCCAAGCAACGAGGGGTAACTGTTAAAGTCCTGCACTGCTCTTTCTGGGCAGGCACTGGCAGAATGCATTCCTTAAAAAGTCAAAGGCTCGTTCAAGATGGATCCTCAAGGAGAATGCACTAGCTCCAATTGGCTGTTTCCCAGCTTGACAGATTATCGACATACACTCTCACTCACAGCCATGTCAATAGCTCTATATTCTACACAGCCGTGTCAATAGCTCTATATTCTACACAGCCATGTCAATAGCTCTATATTCTACATACACTCTCACTCACAGCCATGTCAATAGCTCTATATTCTACACAGCCGTGTCAACAGCTCTATATTCTACATACACTCTCACTCACAGCCATGTCAATAGCTCTATATTCTACACAGCCGTGTCAACAGCTCTATATTCTACATACACTCTCACTCACAGCCATGTCAATAGCTCTATATTCTACACAGCCATGTCAACAGCTCTATATTCTACATACACTCTCACTCACAGCCATGTCAATAGCTCTATATTCTACACAGCCGTGTCAATAGCTCTATATTCTACACAGCCATGTCAATAGCTCTATATTCTACATACACTCTCACTCACAGCCATGTCAATAGCTCTATATTCTACACAGCCGTGTCAATAGCTCTATATTCTACACAGCCATGTCAATAGCTCTATATTCTACATACACTCTCACTCACAGCCATGTCAATAGCTCTATATTCTACACAGCCGTGTCAATAGCTCTATATTCTACATACACTCTCACTCACAGTTATGTCAATAGCTTTATATTTTACACAGCCATGTCAATAGCTCTATATTCTACACAGCTATGTCAATAGCTCTATATTCTACATACACTCTCACTCACAGCCATGTCAATAGCTTTATATTCTACACAGCCATGTCAACAGCTCTATATTCTACACAGCCATGTCAACAGCTCTATATTCTACACAGCCATGCCAACAGCTCTATATTCTACATACACTCCACTCACAGCCATGTCACAGCCATGTCAATAGCTCTCTATATTCTACATACACTCTCACTCAAAGCCATGTCAATAGCTCTATATTCTACACAGCCATGTCAATAGCTCTATATTCTACATACACTCTCACTCAAAGCCATGTCAATAGCTCTATATTCTACACAGCCATGTCAATAGCTCTATATTCTACACATCCTAACACATACTGTATGAAGAGGAGTCAGATGAAGACAGGCAGCAGGCAGTAATAAAATGCTACAGTGTCTCTCAGACTGTCTCAGTGAGGGTAGTGGGTTGTGTTCCTACCCCCCCACAGTGCCAACCAGAGTTAAGTTGCAGCCAGGCAATGCATACACAAGCACCCCTTAGCAGGCATGGTGCTGGAATTTTCTCCTTAATGTTATCAAACAAATATCTCCCGAGGAAGGAGATTCACAGCCGCCTCCGCTCTGCAGCAGGTCAGCACAGCTAATGATGCGTCCAAAATGTCCCCCTATTCCCTATATAGTGCACTACATTGGACCAGAGCACTATGGGCCCTGGTCCAAAGTAGTGCACTATAAAGGGACTAGGGGGACATTTGGTACTCAGCCTAAATTCCCTCCAGTAGTGGCCAGTCCCTGGGGTCTGAGAAGCATCTGTTAATTGGGTGTTTAACCTTTGGAGAAATCCCCTGCTGATCATCAACTAATAAGCTAAGAAAGATGAGTCTTCTAAGAAGTCTAACACAAGATCATCTCTCAGATAACAGTTTCAAAATGGGAGCTTCAAACAGCCTGCTCATCAGATCTCTGACAGATATAATGATTAGAGCCTAGATGTGTTCTAATTTAATAGTAAACATGAAACAAATGATAATGCACTAAGACCCATTTAATAGTCAATTCAAAAACACTAATGCTCAAAAAACACAAACAGAAGATACAAAACACTTCCTCACAATACAACCAAAAACACATGAGACATGAGCTGTGTTTAAAGAAAGCGGTACGGTCACAGCTAAGTCACTCCTTCACGGTGGTACAAAGTTAAAAATACCCCGGTCATGCAAGCCCTCCAGCACAGCCTGGAGAGAGAATGACTAGCTGCCAGAGAGTCTGGAGAGAGAGAGGCTAGCTGCCAGAGAGTCTGGAGAGAGAGAGGCTAGCTGCCAGAGAGTCTGGAGAGAGAGAAGCTAGCTGCCAGAGAGTCTGGAGAGAGAAAACGGCTAGCTGCCAGAGAGTCTGGAGAGAGAGCGAGGCTAGCTGCCAGAGAGTCTGGAGAGAGAGCGAGGCTAGCTGCCAGAGAGTCTGGAGAGAGAGCGAGGCTAGCTGCCAGAGAGTCTGGAGAGAGAGAACGGCTAGCTGCCAGAGAGTCTGGAGAGAGAGAACGGCTAGCTGCCAGAGAGTCTGGAGAGAGAGCGAGGCTAGCTGCCAGAGAGTCTGGAGAGAGAGCGAGGCTAGCTGCCAGAGAGTCTGGAGAGAGAGAACGGCTAGCTGCCAGAGAGTCTGGAGAGAGAGAACGGCTAGCTGCCAGAGAGTCTGGAGAGAGAGCGAGGCTAGCTGCCAGAGAGTCTGGAGAGAGAGCGAGGCTAGCTGCCAGAGAGTCTGGAGAGAGAGCGAGGCTAGCTGCCAGAGAGTCTGGAGAGAGAGCGAGGCTAGCTGCCAGAGAGTCTGGAGAGAGAGCGAGGCTAGCTGCCAGAGAGTCTGGAGAGAGAGAACGGCTAGCTGCCAGAGAGTCTGGAGAGAGAGAACGGCTAGCTGCCAGAGAGTCTGGAGAGAACGAGGCTAGCTGCCAGAGAGTCTGGAGAGAGAGAACGGCTAGCTGCCAGAGAGTCTGGAGAGAGAGAACGGCTAGCTGCCAGAGAGTCTGGAGAGAGCGAGGCTAGCTGCCAGAGAGTCTGGAGAGAGAGAGGCTAGCTGCCAGAGAGTCTGGAGAGAGAGCGAGGCTAGCTGCCAGAGAGTCTGGAGAGAGAGCGAGGCTAGCTGCCAGAGAGTCTGGAGAGAGAGAGAGGCTAGCTGCCAGAGAGTCTGGAGAGAGAGCGAGGCTAGCTGCCAGAGAGTCTGGAGAGAGAGCGAGGCTAGCTGCCAGAGAGTCTGGAGAGAGAGCGAGGCTAGCTGCCAGAGAGTCTGGAGAGAGAGCGAGGCTAGCTGCCAGAGAGTCTGGAGAGAGAGAGAGGCTAGCTGCCAGAGAGTCTGGAGAGGGAGAGGCTAGCTGCCAGAGAGTCTGGAGAGAGAGAACGGCTAGCTGCCAGAGAGTCTGGAGAGAGAGAGGCTAGCTGCCAGAGAGTCTGGAGGGAGAGCGAGGCTAGCTGCCAGAGAGTCTGGAGGGAGAGCGAGGCTAGCTGCCAGAGAGTCTGGAGAGAGAGCGAGGCTAGCTGCCAGAGAGTCTGGAGAGAGAGCGAGGCTAGCTGCCAGAGAGTCTGGAGAGAGAGCGAGTCTAGCTGCCAGAGAGTCTGGAGAGAGAGAGAGGCTAGCTGCCAGAGAGTCTGGAGAGAGAGCGAGGCTAGCTGCCAGAGAGTCTGGAGAGAGAGAGAGGCTAGCTGCCAGAGAGTCTGAAGAGAGAGAGGCTAGCTGCCAGAGAGTCTGGAGAGAGAGGCTAGCTGCCAGAGAGTCTGGAGAGAGAGGCTAGCTGCCAGAGAGTCTGTCTCCTTCTCCTGGGAGGGAGGGTACTGATCTTTAAGGCCACTGACTACATGGGTCCACCACCTTATGAATTACTGTAGGACTGCCTTCTTGACTTTTTTAATGGCACAGGAATGAATTGAACTCGTCCCTGTTCCTGGATAGCAATCATTGTTACGCAAAAGTGCATTCAAGGGCTTTGAACTATAGGATAATATTCACTGAAGGGTGGAAGCTAAATGCTATTATATGTATTTTTGCCATATTATTTCCATACTCTATTTACTTTAATAAAACTATCTGCGCATGGATTATGGATTTTCAGCTTTTTTATGCAGTTATAAATACATACATTAAGCATAAGTGTCAGATATTGCCCTGATATACAGGACTTGAGTCCTGTTTCACTTTTATTATAATTATGGCTACAATGTGACACACTAGCTTTTTATAATCGGTACCAGAATTCTGCTTTAAAATATGTTTTGAAAGGCTTTGCCACGCTCAAATAAGGAGCTCTTTCCTGCCCACTGATGATTGACAATCTTATACGTATTGCGCAATCACCTTTTGCACATGGCCTTGCCCTCCTTCTCGTGGTTTCACGGACTTGAGTAATATGTCCGCCATTCCACCTGACGCAAGCCTGCATCTCTCGGCAGTTCCATTTGTTGTTTTGCACCTTTTATTATTGTGTTGTGTACACCGTGTGCTAAAGTACCAGCATCAAACAGTGGAGCAGAGTTTCCATAGATGGAAAACTTCATGGAAAATTTATATTGTGAAAGTCAATAGTGATTATCTTTTACAGAATTGCGCAGCACTCCATACTGTAAACTAAGCACTGACCAATCCACTATACCTTACTGAATATCGAGAGGAAATATAAACCTGGCAAATTACACTGCTATAACCCAAAATGATACCATCAGAGGGCTAAAGCCCAGACCATACTATACTGAACAAAAATATAATGTAAAGTGGGAATATAATGTAAAATGTAAAGTGTTTCAAGTTTCATGAGCGGAAATGAAAGAGCCAAGAAATGTTCCATATGGACAAAAAGTGTATTTCTCTCAAATGTTGTGCACAAATTTGTTTACATCCCTGTTGGTGAGCATTTCTCCTTTGCCAAAATAATCCATCCACCTGACAGGTGTGGCATATCAAAAAGGTGATTAAACAGCATGATCCTTACACAGGTGCACCTTGTGCTGGGGACAATAAAAGGTCACTCTAAAATGTGCAGTTTGTCACACAACACAATGCCACAGATCTCTCAAGTGTTGAGGGAGCGTGCAATTGGAATACTGGCTGCAGCAATGTCCACCAGAGCTGTTGCCAGATAATTAAATGTTAATTTCTCTACCATAACCCGCCTCGAACGTCGTTTTAGAGAATTTGGCAGTACGTCCTACCGGCCTCACACGCCAGCTTAGGACCTCCACATCCGGCTTCTTCACCTGTGGGTTCATCCGAGACCAGCCACCTGAACAGCTGATGAAACTGTATTTATGTCTGTAATAAAGCCCTTTTGTGGAATCCATAGACTAGGTCCTAATACATTTATTTCAATTGAATGATTTCCTTATATGAACTGTAACTCAGTAAAATTGTTGAAATTGTTGCGTTTCTATTTTTGTTCAGTATATATCACACTACATCAGTGGTTGAACTGTACTCACACTGCACTTATCTGGTCTCCTTCCATTAGAAGACCCCCCCCCCATTATGGAATGATGTCCCCTCTCCTGCCTCTATCAGCACTGCTCAGCACTCATCACTTTCTATGGTAGTTCTCTGAAGGTCTCTCAACTTCAACCCTGACAGTCAAACCATCCCAGACCTTGCGACTCTTTTGCTTACCAGGTGAAGAGTCACATTATCCATAACCGAGGTGCCATTGGTTTCATTTGGGACGCAGCAATGTTGTCAGCCACTGCTTCAGCAGTCACACAAATATGATTTACGGAAGAGTGGCATATGTGTAATGACATATTTTGAGGTCAAAGGAAATCTTGAACATGACTGCTCTTACTTATATAAGACCGTACAAGGCCATGTACCATAATGAAGCATACCATGTACAGTGAGTAGCCTACATCACGTATTCCATAACACCACACCAGTGTTCTCACAGTCTGAGTATAATTACTAGTAGCTTATTCAAATTCATACATTTAAAAAACTATTAATAACTCCAATTGCGCAAAGAAAGAGAATTGAAGACTCCATACAATTTTTTTCCACTTTTGACTTAATGGTACAATACACAATTTATGACCTCCTCATTTAACACAGAAAACCATTAACCATCAGCTGAGATAAAAACATATATATCATTAGGTGGTTGCTTATAGCTGTCCTATTTCACACATGTTCAAGTGTATATTAATACACATGAGTGAATTGGAAATGTGTTTTTTGCACATCCCAACCCCCCAAGACACCCTCAGAGAGTAATGTCACAGCCAGGGTCTGCCATTATCAACGGCGATCCAAGATCAATTAGGTTTAAGGGCCTTGCTTGAGAGCACATTGACAGATTTTTCACCTTCTCAGGGATTTGAACTAGGGATCTTACAGTGACAGGCCCACTGCTCAAACCGCTAGGATACCTGCCGCAAGCAACCAGTCAGGAAAGCTAACCTGCCATGAGGCAGCAGCATGTATACAATACATCATTCAAAGAAAGATAGGGAATATCTCACCAGACATGAAGAGCGAGACACACTACGTGATAGAATGAAAACACATCCGCAATGTTTTATGTAGCTCCTCTCCCTATATCTGTTTTCAGGGCGGCAGCACAGCAGATTTCACCACATTGACTTGCAGGGTTAAGGTCCGACAAGTGTGATCCTGGTTTCTGGAGGCAAAAGACGTGACAGAGTCAACCCCTGCCTGTCCAAGCAGCGCTGCCGCGGTTTGAGCTATTTTCAGATGCAGACATGTATGTCTAGGGGCTGGAAAGATACTCTTGGGGCTCTCTGGGGAAAAGTGACACACAGCATACCACAGAATATACACAGGAACACATTTGTGAGTATACAAACATTTGCGCTATGCAGGTTATGGGTCTTTTTTGGTAAATCAACACCATTGGAACCTGTGAAAGATAGTAGCCAAGGTACAATTTCAAGGTCTTGAAATTCAGGTGCTGAACCTCCGGAGGCAACACACACACACACGCACGCACGCGCACACACACACGTGAGGAAATGAAGCAATTAAAAGGAATGCCGGAATGCAATTTCTTGTCAAGTCGAAAGGGAAACTTATATGTGGGTGATGTGCAGTATTTCTTCAAGGCTGACCGTATTACATCAGATCTATTTTTACCAGTGACGTTCATGACTGATGACAGTGGCGATCCGTCAGGGAGACCACCACAGTTCTCAGGGAGACCACTACAGTTCAGGCTACAGGGAGACAGGTTAGACCCTTAAAAAGGTGACACAAATGTCAGGTTGACAGCTTTTCAAGCGACTGTTGGCCAGCACTGTATCAAATCATCAAATCAAATGTTATTGGTCGCGTACACATATTTTGCAGATGTTATTGCAGATGCGGCAAAATGCTTATATTTCTATCTCCAACAGTGCAGTAAAACCTGACAATACAAAACAATAAACAAAGATACAAATTAAGAAATATCAGAACAAGCAATGTCCAAATCCAGAATATAAATATGTACAGTGCCTTCGGAATGTATTCAGACCCCTTGACTTTTCCCACATTTTGTTACGTTACAGCCTTATTCTAAAATGGATTAAATAAAAACATTTCCTCAGCAACCTACTCACAGGTAGCCTAGTGGTTAGAGCGTTGGACTAGTAACCGAAAGGTTGCAAGATCAAATCCCCGAGCTGACAAGGTAAAAATCTGTCGTTTTGCCCCTGAACAAGGCCGTCATTGAAAATAATAATTTGTTCTTAACTGACTTGCCTAGTTAAATAAAGGTAAAATATAAAAATAGCCCATAACAAAAAACCAAAAACAGGTTCTTAAAATATTTTGCTATTAAAAAAAAATCTAAAAAGAAATACCTTAGTTACATAAGTATTCAGATCCTATGTTATGAGACTCGAAATTGAGCTCAGGTGCATCCTGTTTCCATTGATCATCCTTGAGATGTTTCTACAACTTGATTGTAGACCACCTGTGGTAAATTCAATTGATTTTACATGATTTGGAAAGGCACACACCTGTCTATATAAGGTCCCACAGTTGACAGTGCACGTCAGAGCAAAAACCAAGCCATGAGGTCAAAGGAATTGTTCATAGAGCTCCGAAACAGGATTGTGTCGAGGTACAGATCTGGGGAAGGGTACCAAAAGATTTGTAGCATTGAAGGTCCCCAAGAACACAGTGGCCTCCATCATTATTAAATGGAAGAAGATTGGAACCACCAAGACTCTTCCTAGAGCTGGCCGCCCGGCCAAACTGAGCAATAGGGGGGGAAGGGCCTTTGTCAGGGAGTTGACCAAGAACCCGATAGTCACTCTGACAGAGCTCCAGAGTTCCTCTGTGGAGATGGGAGAACCTTCCAGAAGGACAACCATCTCTGCAGCACTCCACCAATCGGGCATTTATGGCAGAGTGGCCAGACGGAAGCCACTACTCAGTAAAAGGCACATGACAGCCTGCTTGGAGTTTGCCAAACGGCACTTAAAGACTCTCAGACCATGAGAAACAAGATTTTCTGGTCTGATGAAACCAAGATTGAGTTCTTTGGAATAAATGCCAAGAGTCATGTCTGGAAAAAAACCTGGCACCATCCCTACGGTGAAGCATGGTGGTGGCAGCATCATGTTTTTCAGCAGCAGGGACTGGGGAGACTAGTCAGGATCGAGGGAATGGAGCAAAGTACAGAGATCCTTGATGAAAACCTGCTCCAGAGCGCTCAGGACCTCAGACTGGGGTGACGGTTCACCTTCCAATAGGACAATGACCCTAAGCACACAGCCAAGACAATACAGGAGTGGCTTCGAGACAAGTCTCTGAATGTCCTTGAGTGGCCCAGCCAGAGCCCGGACTTGAACCCGATCTAACATCTCTGGAGAGACCTGAAAATAGCTGTGCAACAACGCTCCCCATCCAACCTGACAGAGCTTGAGAGGATCTGCAGAGAAGAATGGGAGAAACTTTCCAAATACAGGTGTGCCAAGCTTGTAGCGTCATACCCAAGAAGACTTGAGGCTGTAATTGCTGCCAAAGGTGCTTCAACAAAGTACTGAGTAAAGGGTCTGAATACTTATATAATTGTGATATATTTATATATTTCTTTATAAATTAGCAAATTGTTTTTGCTTTGTCATTATGGGGTATTGTGTATAGATTGATGAGGGGAAAAAACATTTTAGAATAAGGTCCTGACCTAACAAAATCTGGAAAAAGTTAAGGCGTCTGAATACTTTCCCGAAGGCACTGTATATAGTGTTGTGAATAGATACTATTGACAGTATTTGAATAGAAAAGGTGTGTACAGCAGTAGTTATATAATATGAACCTTGACTAGAATACAGTATATACATATGAAGTGGGTAAAACAGTATGTAAACATTATTAAAGTGACCAGTGTTCCATGACTATGTACATAAGGCAGCAGTCTGTCACGCCCTGACCTTAGAGAGCCTTTTTATGTCTCTATTTGGTTTGGTCAGGGTGTGATTTGGGGTGGGCATTCTATGTTTTGTTTTCTATGTTTCTTTATTTCTATGTTTTGGCCGGGTATGGTTCTCAAATCAGGGACAGCTGTCTATCGTTGTCTCTGATTGGGAATCATACTTAGGTAGCCTATTTTCCCTCCATTCAGTGTGGGTATTTATCTTTGTTAGTGGCACCATAGCCCTGTAAGCTTCACGGTTGTTTTTCGTTTATTGTTTTGTTGGCGACATTTTTAATAAAGAGAGAAATGTACGCTCACCACGCTGCACTTAGGTCCACTTCTTTTGATGGCTGCGACAGAACTACCCACCACCAAGGGACCAAGCAGCGTGGCCGGGAGGAGCAGCGCTATCTGGAGGAATGGACATGGGAGGAGATATTGGAAGGAAAGGGACCCTGGGCACAGGCTGGTGAATATCGCCGTCCGAAGGAGGAACTGGAGGCAGCTAAAGCAGAGCGGCGACGATACGAGGAGTTGGCACAGCGGAGTAAGCACGAGAGGCAGCCCCCCCAAAAAATTGGGGGTGGGCACACTGGGAGAGTGGCTGAGTCAGGGTATAGACCTGAGCCAACTCCCCGTGCTTATCGGAAGGAGCGTGGTACTGGTCGGGCACCGTGTTATGCAGTAAAGCGCACGGTGTCTCCAGTTCGCTCTCATAGCCCGGTGCGCTACATCCCAGCTCCCCGCATCTGCCGGGCTAGGGTGAGCATCCAGCCAGGACAGATGGTACCGGCTCAGCGCGCCTGGTCTCCAGTGAGTCTCTTCAGCCCAGGATATCCTGCGCCGGCTCTGCGCACTGTGTCTCCGGTGCGTCTGCACAGCCCAGTGCGTCCTGTGCCAGCGCTCCGCATTTGCAGGGCGAAGACAACCATCAAGCCAGGATGGGTTGTGCAGGCTCTACGCTCGAGACATCCAATGCGCCTCCACGGCCCAGTGTATCCGGTGCCTCCGCCAAGAACCAAGCCTCCAGTATGTCTCCCCAGCCTGGTGAGTCCTGTGCTTGCTGCCAGAACCAGGCCTCCTGTATGTCTCCCCAGCCTAGTGAGCCCTGTGGCAGCTCCACGTACCAGACTGCCCATACGTCTCCTCACTCCAGTGATGATCCATGGCAAGAAGCCTCCAGTGATGATCCATGGCACAAAGCCTCCAGTGATGATCCATGGCAAGAAGCCTCCAGTGATGATCCATGGCACGAAACCTCCAGTGATGATCCATGGCAAGAAGCCTCCAGTGATGATCCATGACACAAAGCCTCCAGTGATGATCCATGGCAAGAAGCCTCCAGTGATGATTCATGGCAAGAAGCCTCCAGTGATGATCCATGGCAAGAAGCCTCCAGTGATGATTCATGGCAAGAAGCCTCCAGTGATGATTCATGGCAAGAAGCCTCCAGTGATGATCCATGGCAAGAAGCCTCCAGTGATGGTCCATGGCACGAAGCCTCCAGTGATGGTCCATGGCACGAAGCCTCCAGTGATGATCCATGGCAAGAAGCCTCCAGTGATGATCCATGGCACGAAGCCTCCAGTGATGATCCACGGCAAGAAGCCTCCAGTGATGATCCAAGGCAAGAAGCCTCCGGTGATGATCCATGACACGAAGCCTCCGGTGAGGAGTCATGGCACGAAGCCCGCAACGAGGGTCCCCAGTCCGGAGTCTCCAGCGACGATCCCCAGTCCGGAGTCTCCAGCGACGGTCTCCAGTCCGGAGCCCCCAGCGACGGTCTCCAGTCCGGAGCCCCCAGCGACGGTCTCCAGTCCGGATCCCCCAGCGACGGTCTCCAGTCCGGAGCCCCCAGCGACGGTCTCCAGTCCGGAGCCCCCAGCGACAGTCTCCAGTCCGGAGCCCCCAGCGACGGTCTCCAGTCCGGAGCCCCCAGCGACGGTCTCCAGTCCGGAGCCTCCAGCGACGGTCCCCAGTCCGCGGCCCGCAACGAGGGTGCCCAGTCCGCGGCCCGCAACGAGGGTGCCCAGTCCGCGGCCCGCAACGAGGGTGCCCAGTCCGCGGCCCGCAACGAGGGTGCCCAGTCCGCGGCCCGCAACGAGGGTGCCCAGTCCGTGGGCCGCAACGAGGGTGCCCAGTCCGTGGCCCGCAGCGAGGGTGCCCAGTCCGGGGCCAGCAGCGAGGGTGCCCAGTCCGGGGCCCGCAGCGAGGGTGCCCAGTCCGGGGCCCGCAACGAGGGTGCCCAGTCCGGAGCCAGCTACGAGGGTTCCCAGTCCGGGGCCCGCAACAAGGGTCCCCAGTCCGGGGTTGGCGACGAGGGTCCCCGCACCAGAGGTGCCACCAAAGTGGAGTGAGCCAGAGGTGGAGCGGGGTCTGCGTCCCGCACCTGAGCCGCCACCGCGGATAGATGCCCACCCAGACCCTCCCATATAAGTTCAGGTTTTGCGGCCGGAGTCCGCACCTTTGGGGGGGAGGCGGTACTGTCACGCCCTGACCTTAGAGAGCCTTTTTATGTCTCTATTTGGTTTGGTCAGGGTGTGATTTGGGGTGGGCATTCTATGTTTTGTTTTCTATGTTTCTTTATTTCTATGCTTTGGCCGGGTATTGTTCTCAATCAGGGACAGCTGTCTATCGTTGTCTCTGATTGGGAATCATACTTAGTTAGCCCTTTTCCCCTCCTTTCAGTGTGGGTAGTTATCTTTGTTAGTGGCACTATAGCTTTACGGTTGTTTTTCGTTTATTGGCGAATAAAGAGAGAAATGTACGCTCACCACGCTGCACTTTGGTCTCCTTCTGACGGCGGCCGTGACAGTCTCTAAGGTACAGGGTAGAGTACCTGGTGCTAGCCTGCTAGTAACAGTGTCTAAGGTTCAGGGCTGGGTGGAGGCTGACTAGTGATGACTATTTAACAGTCTGATGGCCTGGAGATAGAAGCTGTTTATCAATCTCTTGGCCACAACTTTGATGCACCTGTACTGTCTCCACCTTCTAGATGGTAGCGGGGTAAACAGGCCGTGGCTCGGGTGGCATTTATTTGCTGTTTGGAGTGAAAGACAGATGATAATTACATTTCAAAACAGGGCAATAACATTTCACAATGAAGATGTTATTAATTCATGCTGAATTCCCAAAGGTAAAAACTGATGGCTTTAAACCAAATAGTCGCTATGGCAATGAGGATAATAACCTACAGTTATAAGTCACATCTAAATGTATTGCAACTTGAAATATGATTGCAAGGATACTGTATCGCTCACAGTCCACAAAGTAAGTGTGCTCCACAATAACTCAATGCTGGATAGAAATCTGCCTGGTCAGATCTTGTGAGCGTCCCAAATAGCACCCTATGTGCACTACTTTTGACCAGGGCCCATAGGGCTCTGGTCAAAAGGGTTGCACTGTATAGAGAATAGGGTGCCATTTGGGACACCCTTCTGTGGACGATTGGCAGGCAGTGGCACCAACAAGCCTGGACATGGTGGGGGCCATGACAGACGTCTCCTGGAAGAGGAACTCCCCCTTCACCCAAGAGGTCACAGAATGTGCCATGACTGAAGGTGTCAGCACAAACATGTTCCAAAGAAACCTGTGCAATAAAACCAACATCACTCATATTCTCCTGCCAAGGTCAGCTACACCATTAAGACTGATATTTTAGGGATAATCAGGTACAGAGCCAAGAAGTAGACTAGCCTACCAGCGACTCCATACAAGTGGATGGCTCTTTGTAGTATTATAGGCATTTGTCAGTTTATACCCTTGGGAATTCAGCATGAATGAATAACATTCTCAATGTGAAATGTCATTGCCCTTTTTTTTTTATTTTTTATTATTATCTTTGTTTGGACTTCAAACAGCAAAGAAATGTAGGTAAACTTTCTCTACTCAACTACTCGAGCCAAGGTAAAAGAACCTAATGGCATTCAAAATGGCGGAGGAAGAAATACATCAATCAGCACACAGGTGTATGACATTGCTCTTTCCCTTAATGTCCTGTCCATCTACACCCCATGATCTATACACACACACTAACTGGCTGACAGCAAGTACCAGGGGAGAGCTACAGTACTCTATATATTATCAAGTGGCAGCTGTTTCATTCCACACAGTCCCTAAGGGACAAATCATTTATATGACTTATTGACCATTGACAAGTGATGGTCACTTCCTGATGATAATTTTAAAAAATGGACAAAATCGTTTTTACTTTCATGTGTAGGAATATGACAACACTATGAGGAGTTGGATATCTGATAGTTGTCAAAGGCTGATGTGTATCCAGATCTGTGTGTGCCTGTGTTATATAACGATGTATGGCCAAACCTATGAATGGAAGGTATGAATCTGTGGTATGCATTAATGCTTCACAGGGATGAGTCCCAAACGGCACTGTCACGGATCCCTCTGGAACATTACCCACACCTGGCCCCTATTCCCAGTGGTTAGTAATTGTATAAGACTTAGTGTGCCCTTGGTTTACCAGTGTCCTGTCGATTATTGTTACAATGTCCATTGTTTCGTGTGAGTACCTGTGCTATGTTGTTTTGGCTTTCGTGCCATCGTGGATTGCGCAGATGATTGCGGGTCTTGTACCGTGTGATAATCATTGTGCGCTTGTGTTATTTATTCAAGGTACTCCTCACTCTTTTGTTTGGGTTTCAACCCTGTGTGTTGTATATGTGTTTGTTTGGTCTTCGTCCCCGTGCCTGTACACGTCACGCTGTAATTTGGGTAAAGAAATTTAAAAAACTATTACGCACTCCTGCGCCTGTCTCCCGACCATTTATACCAAAGTGACAGGCACCATATTCCCTATATAGTGCACTACTTTTGACAAGAGTCCTATGGGCCCTTGTCGAAAGTAGTGTACTACAAAGGGAAGAGAGTACCATTTGGAGTTGAAGTAGCTTCACACATTGTGAGTGTTATAATTCAAGTTTTGGTCTAATTTATTTCTATACCTCTGTATACAGTATAATGGTAGTTTAATTCAATGACCTTGGTACTCTATTCTCATAGGGCTTGACATAGAACATGTGTTGGTTAGTCTAGTGTGCTGTATGATAACATATAACATCATATATGTATGATATGATGTCACAATATGACAGTCCTTGATGTAATCTTACCTGGAATAACTAATTCTTGATCGTTGAATATTAGAAATATAACGCAAGGATGTTTGACATGTCTGGCATGTTCTAGTCATAGTTTACATTTTAAACATTTGAACTGAATTCACTGTTATTGCATAGGCCTAGCTGTCAATTCACTTTATCACCTAGGTCTAATCTAATGCGTGACCCAGTCTAGGCAGTTCGTTCATTTTGATGCAGAAGAACACTTGCGGACATAACAAATTAACACGTTTTAAAATGGACATTTGATAGGGTACAATCCCTTTGTTTACAACACAACAGTACTACCAGTGTTATATTTGATCAGTCAAAATGAATTATTTGAAGTCACATCGCTTCAACTGCTCTGAAAATAATGAACCTCTTTAATCCCATGTAATAATGGGACAATGCGTCACGTGAATGACGGTATGCTGGAGTTATACAACGCTTCCCTTAATGTTACAAAATTTTAACTCTTTAGAACTGTGTCAGCTTTGAGCATAGTGGTACAATATAACAGTGCAAAATAATGTATCTTTAGATAACTTTCCAGCGGGTGATTAGTCAGTAGCCTAGTGAAATACCCGTGATACAGAACGTTTATCCTACCTCTATCGTGCCCATTGCCACAATAAATATACTTACCAATAATTGCCACCGTGTGTTCCTTTGACCCTGAAATACAACGCGCAAATATTTTCCCACAAATGATTTACAGACTATATGCACCTGTTTTTGAGGAGTCAGGCAGGCAGGCAGTCCATAGAGCACAAACACTGCTGTTGGATCAGTTGCCTAGTATGGGATGAGTTCGATATCTATTCCGACAGCATCCCAAACCAGCTTCCGCAAGACAATACGCAGCTCCACAAATGCTTCACAGAAGATAATCAGTTTTCCCCAACCGTAAATGCAGTGCACGGTCGGGAAACTGTGCAACTCACCAAATCAATTATTGCTATCCAACCTGTATGCCTGTGTGTATTTCAAGAAAATAATCCTTGTTTTAATACCGCAGTACAATATTCTATTCCCCCGAGAGCGAAAATGGCTGTGTCGCCCAACACAAGATCAGTCATTGGTGCAGCGCTGGTTTTCGTAGTCATGGAAACAACCAACAGTTCAATTTGTAAGGAAGGCATGCATGGCCTATCATGAACACGAGGTCCTTCTGAATGGAGCAAATCCACTTCCTTTCAGGGCATTTAAAGGTGCATGTTTTCTCAACATTTCACCCCCTCAAGAAACCAACGTGTTTGTGTTACTAATTAATGCATGCATCACCGACTTTATGAATTAGGCCTAATTAATCAAATTTCTCTCATGCACATTAGCCTATCAGGGAATCAGATTTACTTTGTGTTCACCATATACCCATACCTTTTCGTTCTTTATTCATTGGGCTTTAGAACAAGGTGACACCGTGCTTGAAATAGACTAGGGGTAGGCAACTATTCAGCTGTGGGATGATTTTTGTGGAGCAAATGGTCAGGAGGCCGGAGCAATATAATAATTATAATATAAGACCAGGCAACATGAATCATTGCTTACAAAAAAATAAAACATAGCTGTTTTCACATGTTGAGCTTAAATTAAAATTTAACAAAACATATTTTCCCATGTATTAAATTTAGAGTTCACATGTTAGCACCACCTTTCACATGTGAGGATCATAACATGTTTTCACCTCACATGTGAATTGCAGTTTCAGATGTGAAATTTGCAGTTTCACATGTTCAAAGCGTTCACATGTGAAAATTGAATATGTATTTCACATGTGAAAAATGTTTACCTGGACATCTCACTTTCACAACTTGAATTGCCGTTTCACATTTAAAACAACTCCAAATGTAATGAAATTCAATAACGTGAGAAAATCGAATTTGCAGGTTCACATGTAATAAAACTCCACATGTGAAAATCTCAGATTTTTTGGTCAGAGCAAATTAATTTGTACACTGCAAATTGACCATAACTAAGCCCAAAGAGGGATTGAATTTGAAAATAACAATCATTTCCCACCTTGATTACATTGAGACAGCATCACATATTTCTCTTTTTTTATTTGTGGGAATACTTGGGAACAGATTTCCTAAATATATATATTTTTTATCTGAAATCTTGGTGATTTTACAGTCTTTAAAAAAAACTGAAATCCCCCAAGTAAAAAAACAATGTGGGAGACAAAAAATGTACTTTAGGGCTGGGCTTTACAATACTTGTATCATATGAAAGAGTGCCCAGAACCCAAAGTAATTTTTTGTAACTCTGTATCTATTCTCCACTCTCCCACCCCTTCCCCACCAGTGTGGGTGAGCCTGTCCTGTCCTGTCCTGCTGAAGATGTAGTGGGACTGTGATGACGGGGGACTGATCTACCATATCACTTAGTGGTTCAGTATCTGGTTGTGTTTCAAAATACAACCTATAATTATGCCTCTCCCCTGGTCCACTTCAGAGCTATTTAACCTGCATATGTGCCAAGTAGCTAGCTGATAAAACGCTATTGAAAAAATTCTATGTTCTTATCTTTGCCTTTCTCAGACTCCTAACTGCCACGTCCATCTGATAACAGACTTTATCACAATTCTAAATAGACTTGTTTTGGAGTGGAGTGATCATGTTGAAATACTAAAGTCAATCACACATTTTCCTCTTTGTTCTGTTGAACGGCCAACCTTATGGTTCAATTGAAAAAGTATGTAGGCCTGCGGTACTACCTACAGTAAGCTAAGTGGAGGGAGGGTGATGTTGTGACAGCCATGTATCAAAGTGCACAGGACAGTTGTGATAAACAGAAGCCCTGTCGGCCAGACCCGACCACACAGCATCCCATAAAAGGTCAAACAATTGTAACACTTGAGACAGGAGATAATGTCCAGATGAAGAGCAGCTCACTGATCAAAACATGGTGGATCTGTTAGAATCGGTCTTGTTATGCTCGACTCTTTGAGCCCTTCTCCTTAAGAGAAGGGTCAGTATGGGGTCCGAGGTTAGGGTACTCAATATGCATATCTGCTGAATTGCACGTGAGAGGCTATGACCTGAAGTGAACAATTGAGTCAATATTTCCATAGATTGTCCTCGACTCCAGGTTACTGAATTTATACAGAGGTCAACAATCCTAGCTATTGAACCTAAGAGGACACAATTGGACTATTCGGAACTTCAGATTGCATCAGGTGGATAATTCTGCAATATTTGCATGCTTCATTACTCTGCAAATAATTTGCTCATTTATTGCTAATTTGCATTTTGGGTATACTGTATCCTAGTATCTGCTGTTGCAGCGCCTGTCCAACCACACATCTAAATTTATCCTTTGTGCTGTCAACTTTCTCCTGCAACACCATGTCCACAGAGAGGTGATACTATGTACAGCCAAGAGATTGTCTCTGTAAGATCAGAAAATGAAACAAGAACAAAAATACTGAATGCTTACTGTAAGTGAAACATGACTTACTGTAAGTGAAACATGACTTATTGTAATTTTTCACTTACACTTCAAAGGCTTGTGGAGCAAAGTGTCAATTTAGAGAAGTAAATTATTACATCTGTATTTACTGCAACAAACAGAATGGAGGAGCATCTCTGAAAAATACCCCCTTTTCTCAGTTTCAAAAGCAAGCTCTCTAACTCTTTGGCTGGCACAGACACAAAAGTGAAATCTTCAGGCTGAGATAGACGTGGCTAGTGCCAGTTAGCGCCGGGGCCCTGGGCGGGCGGCCTTACCTTGGCCAGCTGACATGTTCAGTGCTGCCCCATGGTTATCTCCTCTCCACTTCACACCGCCCCTGAAGTGCTAAGCCAGGGATGCGTCCAAAATGGCACCCTATTCCCTACATTGCACTGCTTATGACCAGAGCTCTATGGGCCCTGGGCAAAAGTAGTGCACTACATAGAGAATAGGGTGCCATTTGGGATGCAGGCTGCCACAGACCTCTGGCCAAACAACATCCTATCCATCCACCCACTCTGTCACAAAGCCCGCTCACTGTCCTAGCAGATTTAAGGCTGTTTTGTGCTTTTGCCTGTGATTGTATCAAAATAGATGTGATGAAAGTAGACCACGGCAGAAACATGTACTGATTTTGTTCGTCCTGTTTAGTGTGAGCTGTGAGAATAACGCATAAAAGCATAGGAAGGACAGTGTAAATGATACAGACACATTAAAAGTAGAGATTAGCAGCGAAGGGCATTGAAACATAAGCCCCAAATCTTTCTGGGACGTTTTGGGGATGACACAGATCCTTTCTGTGTTAATCTCTCTCACATGGATATGAAACACTTACTTTCTGCCTTTTCTGATGCTGGACATCTAGGTTGGTCTGTCTGCCTGTTTGCCGGAGAAGACATACAGTACAGTTTTACACACACACTCATGTCTATGTAACAGAGTGTCATTGACTAGGCTATATCACACAAATATATATCTGTATGTGAATGTACACATTTAAAAAAATCTAATTAGATTTAAACAGCACAAGAGGGAGAAAAAAACATTATGAAGGATGAATAGACATCTGTCAGTAAAATCAATATTGGCAGTTGAACCAGTGGCACCCTGTGGCACCCTGTGGAGCCCTGTGGCACCCTGTGGCACCCTGTGGAGCCCTGTGGCACCCTGTGGAGCCCTGTGGCGCCCTGTGGAGCCCCGTGGAGCCCTGTGGAGCCCCGTGGAGCCCTGTGGAGCGCTGTACGTGAGAGAGCCTCATCTATCAATTGCTATTGATCTACGGCAAAGGGGAAAACTAAATAGAGAATAACAGCCTCGTACTATGCATTTTTTTAGCATAGGAGTAGGGTAGTGTGGATGTGTGGATGTGCCCATCCACACTGAGATGTCTAATATCTAACAGTCATCAGCGTTGTATCAATCAAAGAGCAGAAGATAGTTGAATCTATCTTCTGAAGTCAGCAGGGTAAGAAGTGTAATCTATAACAGTCATTAGTTTGTATACGCATCTATCTTCTGAAGTCAGCAGGGTAAGAAGTGTAATCTATAACAGTCATTAGTTTGTATACGCATCTATCTTCTGAAGTCAGCAGGGTAAGAAGTGTAATCTATAACAGTCATTAGAGTTTGTAAATGCATCTATCAGGGTTCCAAAAAGTCCATCTACTTCATAAACTCAGTGCTTTATAGCTGAAGACATTAATCTCTTTTGAGAATTCTCTTTTTTCTCTGGTCTATTACCAAATAATGAGCCATCTGACCGTAAATCTGTTCGGGGGGCAAACTGTGCATTTAATAAAACATAATTTGTGGAGAGATATTATTACATTGACATTTGCATTTTGTCTGCTGCACTTTGGTGGTAGTCTTCATGTGTGTCTGTATGGCTAGTAGAGGAAGTGTTGTTGGAGGCAGGTTCCCACCCTTGTACAGTCCTGAAAGAGCAATGGGGGCTCAGTAATCTCAAGGGACCCCCAAAAGAGGATCAAGTTACCTCAGGATAGAGAATCCTCTGTCCACCTCACAGTGTCATGGCTGTCTCCCATTTGTTCGCCCCACCACTCACACACAAAGTCTCTTCAAATGTAATTGGAATCTGGCTACACAGAATACAATGACAATGGGAAGAGCATCACTACTTTTGGAGCCACTGGCTGTGAAAAACAGGTCATACCTGGATCTGAATCCACATACACAATGCCCACCACTACCCATACAGAGCCATGGGAGTGATGCACAGGAAACCAAAATCAGTCAAACCTCCTGAAACCTTTCACTGGTGGGCTAGAGTTTCAGAAACGATGACGACAAACGCTCTCTCATGGTTCTAGGGAAGCCCACTGGTGAACACACGCTTGCACTGTTACCTGAAAATGTTCACCAGGTTTTTAGATAAACAGGATGGTTAAAAGCCCATGTTAATAAAAAAATGGTGTATCAGCTTTTAAATGTTTTGTCCAAGTCGAGATATACAGCGCAAAGAAAAAAGATAAGTTTACTCTACAGATGTAGTATCTTAATTTGAGCAAGTTTGCTACAACAGGAAAATAATCCTGCAGCCACAGGAAATGTGAATTATTATGTGGATTATAATTAATGGACATTTTTGGTAGGGCAAACTTTTTAAAGTGGAAATTACAAATTTTAGAAGCCTTTTTTAAACCTTGAATACACTACACGTTTGCATTTCCTGCTTCATGAAAATGATCTGCAACTGAAGAGATCCTACATCTGTATGTCTACACATGATTAATGTTAGATGCTGTACAATATCACTGTACTTTGACATCATTTAAGCATTAACTGTGCTCACTGCAGTGAGTGAAAACGGTCACTGAGTGGTCTCTCAGATGGGAATACTGTATAAGATTATATGAAAAACACAAAACTATTTACAATGACGTAAAACACACGTCTTACCGTTCTGCGAGTTGTTAATTAGGTTTAAACAGGTAGACATGTCTGTTTGTCATAATGCCTGTAACGGCTCTCGTTGGTGGTAGAAAGAGTAGACCAAGGCGCAGCGTGGAAAGTGCTCATGATTTTAATTCCAAAAAAACACTCAACCAAAATAGAAAACGAAAACGCACAGTTCTGTCAGGCAACAGTAATTAAACAGAAAACAAGATCCCACAACCTAATGGTGGGAAAAAGGGCTGCCTAAGTATGATACCCAATCAGAGACAACGATAGACTGCTGCCTCTGATTGGGAACCACACTCGGCCAAAAACAAAGAAGCAGAAAACATAGAATTTCCCACCGGAGTTACATCCTGACCTAACCAAACATAGAGAATAATAAGGATCTCTCAGGTCAGGGCGTGACAATGCCTTGATGTTTTAAAAGTGTCCTGTGTCCAGGTCACCCTTTCTGACATCAATGGGACTTCCTGGTTAAATAAAGGTTAAATAAATAATAAAATACAAAAAATAAATAAATAAGCCTGCATCTCAGCAGGGGCAAGTAATCCGGTTATTGATTGCTCCTGGCTGCATCTGATCTGCTATTTGTCAAACAAATAACACCTCTGTTCCACAGCCCGCTCTGCACAATGGCTATGTTTATATAGGGTAATCTGAAGTGTCTAACACTGGGAATAATGTAGCCTTGATGGTATGAGTCACTGTAAGCAGGTCACAGAGACTAGAAATACTCCAAACACAATCTGCCAAATCTGAAAAGATTTCAGCATGGGCCCTCAGATCCTCAAAAAGTTCTACAGCTGCACAATCAAGAGCATATTGGCTGGCTGCATCCCCGCTTGGTATGGCAACTGCTTGGCATCCAACTGCAAGGCACTACAGAGGGTAGTGCGTGTGGCCGAGTACATCACTGGGGCCGAGTTCCCTGCCATCCAGGACCTCTATACCAGACGGTGTCAGAGGAAGGACCCAAAAATTGTCAAGGACTTCAGCTACCAAAGCCACAGACTGTTCTCTCTGCTACCGCACAGCAAGTCGTACCAGTGTACCAAGTCTGGAACCAACAGGACCCTGAACAGCTTCTACACCAAAGCCTTAAGACTTCTAAACAAGATTACTTAATAGCTAATCAAATGGCAACCCATGGTGGACATGGTGGCTGGTTCATTCCTGCAGCCCTGCAGCCCAACAGAGAGGTCATGTTCTGTGATTAGGACACGGTGGTTCATTCCTGCAGCCCTGCAGCCCAACAGAGAGGTCATGTTCTGTGATTAGGACATGGTGGTTCATTCCTGCAGCCCTGCAGCCCAGCAGGGAGGTCATGTTCTGTGATTAGGACATGGTGGTTCATTCCTGCAGCCCAGCAGGGAGGTCATGTTCTGTGATTGGGACATGGTGGCTGGTTCATTCCTTTAGCCCTGCATTTCATCAGGAAGGTCACGTTCTGTGATATGGACACCATGTACTGTACTCTGGGAAGAGGAACAGGGTGAGAGTCTGTATGACGGCTGACACATTTATAGCTAGCAGGTAATCTTCCTATCTTGAACTTTGAGCATTTTGGAAGCTATATCACAGATTCAACTAGAAAAGTTAACAATTCATCACCAATGATTAGTACGATACTAATCATGCTAATATGAACAATACCTCAATCACAACAGTGAACGACCTTTATGACTTTTGTTTTGCATACTGCAATTCGCAACAATTCTATGTGCAAAAAGCACAATATATTCAAAATGGAATTTGTTTAAAAGAAGTGGTACTTTAATGCCGTTTGTTTAAGAAGCTGGAACCATTATGTGACGGGGTGACGTTGGCAGCTTCCCCCTCCTTGGCACCAGAAGACTGGCCAGGTCTTAACCAGGGGTATCAAACTCATTCCATGGAGGGCCTAGTGTCCGTGGGTTTTTGTTTTTTCCTTTCAATCAAGACCTAGACAACCAGGTGAGGGGAGTTCTCTACTAATTAATGACCTTAATTCATCAATCAAGTACATGGGAGGAGCGAAAACCCGCAGACACTCAGCCCTCTGTGGAATGAGTTTGACACATGTCTTAGGGAGCGAAAGCCGGCTCAGCTGGGTGTAAGAATGCGTCTCAAATGGCACCCTATTCCCTATATAGTGCACCCCTTTTGACCAGAACTCTATGGGCACTGGTCAAAAGCAGAGCACTACAAAGGAAATAGGGTGCCATTTGGGATGTAACCAAAGAGTCCCAGTAATACCCCCTATACATCCAAGCACTCTCACTCACTCATCCTATATACTTCAGTTCACTGTGGGCCCATCTAGACAGTAATAATGTTAGACAGCTCAGTAATCTGAAGGGTAAACAAGTTAGGAATGTACAGAGGCTGGATGATCACTCTCCCTGGATACATGAGCACTCAATAAGCCCCTCTCTCTGTCTCTTCCTTGTTTTGAAGACAGATATTATTGTCTGTTTTACACAGAGTGTAAAAAACATTTGGAACTCTTTCCATGATATAGACTGACCAGGTGAATCCAGGTGAACGCTATGATCCCTTAATGATGTCACTTGTTAAATCCACTTCAATCAGTGTAGATGAAGGGGAGGAGACAGGTTAATGAAGGATTTTTAAGCCTTGAGACAATTGAGACATGGATTGTGTATGTGTGTCATTCAGAGGGTGAATGGGCTAGACAAAAGATTTAAGTGCCTTTGACTCGGGTATGGAAGTAGGTGCCAGGCGCACCGGTTTGTGTCAAGAACTGCAACGCTGCTGGGTTTTCCATGCTCAACAGTTTCCTGTGTGTATCAAAAATGGTCCAAAGCACATCCAGCCAACCTGACACAACTGTGGGAAGCATTGGAGTAAACATGGGCCAACATCCCGGTGGAATGCTTCCGACACCTTGTAGATGTCCATGCCTTGATAAATTGAGGCTGTTCTGAGGGAAAAGGGGAAGGTGTTCTTAATGTTTTGTCCTCTCAGTGTATATGCCCTTCATGCCAGTTATCCTCCCCTCAGATATCTAGCACCGTTTTAAACCAAGGATGCACCAGCCAGGCAGCACATTCTAACCCAGTACTACTCCTGCTGATTGTTATCCTTCAAAATGACAAGGGCATTTTCTGATGGGTTACACAACAAGTTCCCATGTTTGGATCTTGAATTGAGTTTCGATTCAATTGTGCAATCACTTCCCAAGGCAGGACCTGTATATAGCCTACACGTCATCTTCAAATCCTAACCTATATATCATCTGAGAGTATTACAACATCTCTAAATATACAACCTGTTTCTTAGCACTGCTGTGTACATTAGTAACTAAATACAGGCTTCTGGATGGGTATGAGCGCCACTGGGCCGGCTCCCTACGAATCCAGAATCCAAGGCCCATACATTAGAACATGGTGCAAGCCAAAATATAAAAACAGATTCAGTGTCTTTCTTGTATCTGTTACTGTTGGCGCTCCCGAGTGGCACAGCTCTCTAAGGCACTGCATCTCAGTGCTAGTGGCGTCATAACAGACCCTGGTTTGATTCCAGGCTGTATCACATTTGGCTGTGATTGGGAGTCCCATAGGGCGGTGCACAATTGGCCCAGCGTCGTCCGGGTTAGGGTTTGGTCGGGGTAGGCCGTGATTGTAAATAAGAATTTGTTCTTAACTGACTTGCCTAGTTAAATAAAGGTTACATAAAAAATAACATCTTTATAGAATTACAACATAGTACCCTACATACCATTATGTTTAATCTCTGTTGTTGTAATGAACCGTAGAGATTAACTTATTATCTTCTAGTTTCAGTATTACTGTAATGAAAATGCCAGATTGTCTGCATAATCAAATAACATTCAGCTCAGACACCCATAAATACCCCATTAGACATGCCACCAGGGGTCTCTTCACAGTCCCCAAGTCCAAAATGAATTCTTGGCAACGCACAGTACTATACAGAGTCATGATCCCATGAAACTCCCTTCCATCTCCAGTTACTCAAGCAAACAGCAGAATTACCTTTAAAAAGGATTAAACAACTTCATGGAACCGTGGGGACTGTGAGGGGACACACAAACACAAACACATGCACACACAGACACACCCTAACACACACAATGTTTTTACATCATTTTATTATTATTGTTTGTATATCGTTGTTTTCAATTTGTGCGACTGTCCTTGTTTATCACTGTATCAGTGTTTTGTTACTTGTTATTGTTTTATGTTTTTGTGTGGATCCCAGGAAGAATAGCTGCTGACTCTGCAAAAGCTAATGGGGATCAAATAAACAAATAAATATTGACTATAGTCGCACATTAAAACGCATGGTGTCATTCGAACGATCAGTAAACAATTCCTCACGTTCTCAGGCAGAGATGTTTTGCCTACCATGACATGGACCAAACCCTATACCCTATAGTGAAAAAAATTGTCATCTGGATTACATCGCCACACCGGAGAACAGGAAGAAAAAAGTCTGTGTCATGTCAACATGTTGAAACCATACTTCACCCGCTACCATTGGGCGGAGAAGTCGGTGAAAACTTCTTGATGCAATTAAAGCCTTTAAGTCTGGGAAAACTCCAGGGCTGGATGGTATACCAGTGGAGGTATTCCAAACATTTGTTGATATACTCAGAGGACCGTTATTAGCATGTTTTAACCACTCCTATATAAATGGTAGATTATCACTCAACAAGAAGGTCTACTTTCACTATTACTGAAATAGGATCCAAGTGGTAAATATAAAGATCCAGTTCATAAAAAAATCTTGGGTTAATGTTATGTATAGTAACCCTAAGTGTAAAATAGTAAATAATGGCCACTTCTCAGAAAGTTTTCAACTGCCCTGAGGAGTAATACAAGGCTGCCCACTTTGGTCTATTTATTATTAAAATCAGATCCAACAATAATATTAAGGGGTGAGAAATCCAGTGCTTAAAAACAAAGGTGTCATTGTACGATGATGATTCATGTTTTCTTTTACATCGACAATATGGATCCCTCCACAGCCTCATAGAGGATCTAGATACTGTTTCTTAGCTATCTGGATTAAAACCTAATTATTTTAAGTGTACTATATTACGTATTGGATCACAAAAAAATATAACTTTTACATTACCGTGTAGTTTACCAATGACGGGGATGTGGACATACTCGGTATACATATTCCCAAAGAAAGAAATGATCTCACTACAGTAAATGTTAATAGAAAGTTTGCAAAAATAGATAAGATCTTAGAAAGGAAAATAACTGTATATTTGTGGGAAAAAAATCACTCTGATTAACTCTTTAGTCATATCCCAGTTTACCTATTTGCTTATGGTATTGTCTACACCTAGCAACCTTTTAAAATTATATGAGCAAAAAATATTCAATTTTATTTGGAATGGCAAGTCAGACAAAATTAAAAGGGCCTATTTATAGAATTAATATGAATTTGGAAGGCAGAAATGATTAAATATTAAAGCATTAGACTTCTCACTAAAGGCGTCAGTCATACAAAAGTTATACTTAAATCTGAACTGGTTCTCTAACAAATTAGTAAGAATGTCTGACCCCATGTTCAAGAATGGCCTTTTCCCCTTTATTCAGATTACAACCTCTCACTTTCGGTTATTTGAAAACGAAATCTCCAAAATATAGTTATTTTTAAAACAAGCCATAGAAAGTTGGTTACAATTTCAGTTTAATCCACCAGAAAAGACAGAACAAATAATACAACATATATTGTGGTTAAACTCAAGTGGAAGGGGGAAAAAGTGAGGAACATGTCTGTCGGCCCTGCAATAAAGACCAAAATTGGTTAAAGAAAATTGTGGTTTATAAAAAAAGATACCAGTTTAATTTAAGGACAATTTATTTTTTACAGCTGTGCCATATAGATTGCAAAATAGTTGGGAAGAGATTTTCGATGTACCGATTCCATGGCACATGGTTTATGAACTGATACACAAAACGACACCGGATTCAAAACAGAGATTTTTTCAATTTGAATTATTATACAAAATTCTTGCAACCAATAGAATGTTATGTATATGAGGGATACAACCTTCCCAGCTCTGCAGATTTTGCTGTGAAGAGACAGAGTCATTAGATCATTTATTTTGGTAGTGTTCATTTGTGGCTTGTTTTGGTCACAGGTCCAGGAATGGCTGAAGAATTGCAACATTTACCTGGAGCTAACGCTGCACATAGCAATACTGGGTGTTTTGATCGATCAATAATATAAAACTTTTAGCAAAAATATTTATCTTTAATTTACAATCTGTAGAAACTATGAGAATAGAAAGGTTCAGAACTTTTGTGAAAAATCACAGCACAGTTGAAAAATATGTGACAAATATAAATCCAATAAGGATAGTGTTACAAGATAAATGGGAGTAGTTGAATTGAGCTGAAGGGTGGAACTAATAACAACAAGATAACAAATGTAAAATATACTGTGTCTGTAAATAGGTTCAGAACTTTTGTGAAAGAGCACAGTTAAAAATATATGGCAAATTGAAATCAAACTGGATGGACATCAGAAATAGATGGGAAACAAGCTAAATATCTTCTATGCTCGCTTCAAGGCAGATAACACCGCACCAGCTGTTCCGGGCGACTGTGATCACACTCTCTGTAGCTGATGTGAGTAAGACAGGTTAACATTTACACGACTGCTGGGCCAGACTGATTACCAGGATGCGTGCTCAGAGCATGCGCTGACCAGCTGGCAAGTGTCTTCACTGACATTTTCAACCACAAGCAGACCACCATAGTCCCTGTGCTCAAGAATGCCAAGGTAACCTGAAAAGCTGGTCATGGTTCACATCAACACCATCATCCCAGAAACCCTGGACCACTCCTATTTACATACCACCCCAACAGATCCACAGATTATCCCACATACCCAAATCTACAACAGAGTACACGCACCACCCCCTCACCTGGCTTGGCAGAAGCCTGTGCTGCCTTTACTATAGCAGTAGGCTGATGGGCTTAATACAACAGCTCAACGTCCCGGTCAAACTGATGGCCTGCAGCCAGGCTGGCCTGCAGTCGGAACATCATTAAGATGAAGACAGAGCAGTCTGAGAGGGAGTTGAACAACTATGAAGGATTCTGATAGTTCATGGTGCCAGTGAGAATGCATACACAGACATACTGTACACACTCAGACATTGATACATATGTATATACAGTGGTGCTTCCTTTAAAAGTTGTGGCATACTGCAGCACAGCTTGCGGGGTGCCGCAGAATTCAATGGCATGTTATTTAAGTGTCAGCCATTGTTGCTAGAATTACGCGGTCGCGGCATTAGCTCAAAACTTTTAAAAGAAGAACCACTGTATATAAACACACTTAAACAGAAAACAGCACAGCAAGACGGTAACTGGAGCAGCAAGGATTGGCAGCCCGATCTGCATTTTCCGAGAGGAAGAAACCCACACCAAGCTACTATTCGACCAGGGGTGCCCGGGAGGGGGTAGGACAAGCACCCCCAGATGAACGGACCAAAGGACACCGACTCTTGGCAAAAGAATAATGATTATGAGTACAGAATGTGGTTGCAGCATGGTCTGCAAGAACCTGCGTGGCCTCAAGATCCACCAGGCCAGGATAAAATGCGTGCAGGTGGTGCATTCAACAGAGTGCACAGGAACCACTTCTGTTGAGACACAGGAGGAGTCATGGTCCGAACTCACCACACAGTGCCAAAACCTCCAAATGCTGAAAGCGGCTGAAAGTGGCTGAAAGCTTCAACTCCATGCAGACCACCAGAACAGGGGCGGGTTAAGTGGCCTCTAGCCAAACAGGAGAAAGAGTGGCTCCAGATTCATGAAAAAGCTAACAAAGTCCTTGAAGCAACAGCCAAAAGGTGAAGCAGATAGACGTCTCCAGACAATGACAACAATCATTGTTACCCTGGCTGCAGAGAGGTTTGGCACGGAGGAGAAAACAAAAGTGAAGGCCCCATACACTATGAACAACAGAGCGGCAAAGATAAGTCAGATAAGAAATCCTGACGAACCATCAAACAGGCAACGCGTCAGTACAGCAAGTTTGAATCCTACTACACCAGCTCTGATTTGTCCTATCGGGCCGGACCTACCTGGTCGGCCTACCTACCTAACCTACCTATCTGGCCAGCCAGCCAGCCGGACCTACCTATCTGGCCGGCCAGCCGGACCTATTTGACCTGCCTGGCCGCCCAAACCGGACCTATCTGGCCAGCCATCCCGACCCCACCTATCTGGTCGGATAGATCTGGCAGGCTGGCAGGCCGGCCGGACTTACCTATCTGGCCAGCCGGCCGGCCAGACCTACCTACCTATCTGGCCGGACCTACCTATATGGCCGGCAGTCTGGCTGGCAGTCTGGCCAGGTAGGTCCAGCCAAATAGGTCCGGCCGGCCTGCCAGATAGGTAAGTCAAATAGGACCTATACGGCCTGCCGGCTGGACCTTACCTATCTGACCTACCTATCTGGCCTACCTATCTGGCCTAGCTATCTGGCAGGCTGGTCCTACTTTCCTGGCTGGCCGGCCTGACCTAACTATCTGTCCGGTCGGCTGGCAGGACGGTCCAATCTGTTCCAATTTGGCCAGCCGTCCGGACCTACCTATCTGGCCAGAGGATGGACCTACATATCTGGCCGGCCGCCCGGACCAAGCTATCTGGCTGGCCTGCCGGAACTACCTCTCAGGCCAGCCGGCCTGCTGGACCTACCTATATGGCTGCCTGGCTGACTGGATAAAACTTCAAAGAAGCAGCATATTCTCTTACTTTAAAACTGTGGCTTCACTGCTTAATTTCAGCACCTCTGGCCGTTGCTAATAACAGCCAGTCCTATGGACAAAAACTGATTTTGCATTGGTCATCTAATATGAACGGGAGCGCATGGTATCCCAAACACTTTTAATGACAGTCAACTAGGCCGGGCTCCTCTCACTGTCCCATAGCAATCCAATCTACTGCTTCTGATTGGTTTCTACCTGACGCCCTGACGCTCGAATGCGTTTCCTTTCTAGGTCTATAACCTTCAGTGGCGTATCTCCGAAAGGGTGATCAATGTCCAGTTTGTTTGCCTTTTGTTTGGCGTGCATACTAGAATGAAAATGCATTACACATTTTGTTAACATTTGTTTTAGTTAATGAGCGCTGTGGCATAGAGCGTTGCGGCTGTGCGGGGGGTGCTGCGCCTAGACTCTGGAGTCTTCAGGTAGCCTACATGTGGTGACACATGCAACACAGCACCAAAACAAAAGTGCTTTTTGTGTCTCATGTTTGACAAATACTTTAAGCTGCGCTGCAGTCAGCGGCTTAGCCCAGCACAAAACCAATCAGAGTTCTTGCCTTGGCTTCCCCGGAATTAAATCAAAGCAGATGGGGATTGCAGTAGAATAGCCTACATTTGGAGGTGTTAGTTATTAGGCCTAATGGCAGTGCTCAGCTCAGTGAAACGCATGGTGACTGGTGATGGTGAAGTAATGCCCAGTCCATTGGCCAGGTAACCCACCTGCCTCTTATAAGACCAGATATTCAGAGAGTAGTGTGTGCATCAAGGACTACTGCAGGATAATAAGTCTGCAAGGACAGAAAGCAGCATGGGATCCTGAGAGGAGAATATCAATGGTAAAAATGTATTTTCTTTAGGCTCTATCTATTACAATGTACTACCAGTTTACTGGACATGACACCTTCATCCACTCAATGTCAATCCACTGATCTTGACATTCCACCAAGAAAGTGTCAGTTGGAATGTGAAACAGGAATCTGATATGATGAAACCTCATTGTTTCACAGCCTGAACAGTGGCGTTCCAGGCGGACTACATTGCAGATGTATGCCAGATCTCTGAACGCCTTGATAGACATGTGTTTAACATATCAGCTAATCACATCATATGATATAGCAATCTGGTGCCCGACTGTGTAGTCAATGGCATAGCACGCAACCAATAGTTGATGCAATACAAAATCTGCAATGTAATCAGCCTGGAATGTGACCAGTAATGAATAATGTCCTGGGTTTCTCAGTTGGTAGAGCATGGCGCTTGCGGGGTTGTGGGTTGTGGGTTCAGGGTTGTGGGTTTGATTCCCATGGGGGACCAGTATGGAAAACTATGAAAATGTATGCACTCACTATAAGTTGCTCTGGATAAGAAGTCAAAAGTAAAAAAGTAATACACACCTATTATAGAGTCTGCAGGTGAGCAAGAAGAGGGGTCAAAGAGCCAGTCAGCCCAGTGCAGGGTGGAGTAAGTCTAGCAGTCTCTCCCATGCTAATTCCTGAATAGGCTTAACAAAGATGTAAAAGGGAGGCCACTCAGGCCAGGCAGCAGCACCTGAAAGGGAGGGATCAGTAGGGATCCTCCCCAGGGCTGAGTTATGGCTGTATTGATTTCACCATGACCTTTCTATACCTCTCCCCCCCCCCCCCCCCCATGGTGAAACCATCCATCTCACATCTCCACCTCCCCGGCAGGATTCACAGCTAGCTTCAGCCTGGCTCGGCTGGCTTGGACGGCTCCTCTGTCACTATTTATACCTGCCCACATAAATAAGCCTGTCACTTAGGCACTCTGAAGGACCAGGGAGGGGGAGGGGGAGGGGGTCTCTCTCCCACTGCTGCACCTCCCTCCAGGGGATCCTACCTGAGTCAAGGATATAGTGCTGTGAGAAAGTATTTGCCTCCTTTTTAATGTTCTCTACTTTTGCATATTTCTGATACTGAATGTTATCAGATCTTCAACCAAAACCTAATATTAGATAAAGGGAACGTGAGTTAATAACAAATAACACAACAATGACCTACTTATTCAATGTATTTCATAATCAAAGTTATGCAACACCCAATGCCCCTGTGTGAAAAAGTAATTGCCCCCTTACACTCAATAACTGGTTGTACCACCTTTAGCTGCAATGACCACAACCAAACACTTCCTGTAGTTGTTGATCAGTCTCTCACGTCACTGTGGAGGAATTTTGTCCCACTGTTCCACGCAGAACTGCTTTAACTCAGTGACATTTGTGGGCTTTCAAGCATTAACTGCTCGTTTCATGTCCTGCCACATCTCAATTGGGATTAGGTCTGGACTTTGACTAGGCCATTGCAAAACTTCAAATGTGTTGCTTTCCAGCAATTTTCATGTAGACTTGATTGTGTGTTTTGGATCATTGTCTTGCTGCATGACCCAGCTGCGCTTCAGTTTCAGCTCACAGATGGATGGCCTGACATTCACCTATAGAATTCTCTGATACCGAGCATAATTCATAGTTCCTTCTATTAAGGCAAGTCGTCCAGGTCCTGAAGCAGTAAAGCATCCCCAAACCATCACAATACCACCACCATGCCTGACCGTTGGTATAAGGTTCTTACCGCGGAATGCAGTGTTTGGTTTTTGCCAGGCATAATGGTACCCAAGTCATCCAAAAAGTTATACTTCTATCGGTCCATAGAACATTCTTCCAAGAGTCTTGATGATCATCCAGCTTCTTGACAATCTTGAGTCAACTTTTTGGATGAGATGGGTCCAATTAGGTCTGGCAAACACAGCATTCCAGAGTAAGAACCTCAGACCAACTGTCAGGCATGGTGGTAGTATGATGGTTTGGCCATCTGCACCCATTCAACAGCCTAGATTGTATTTTTTATTACTTCTAAATAAAATCACTCTTTGGGGGAGTCCTCATACGCTTACAATGATGTTTTGATTCTTGCTTGAACAGTCGCTAAGATTATATTTGTTTGTGATCATAGCAAAATAACTATTTTGGATGCAACAGCTGTTAGCTAGAATGCTAACGCTCATTGATATAGGCTGTAGCAAAAGCTAGCCAAAGAGCCATTTTACTGGTTGAAGTGTTTTTTAAGTATAACGCAGGTGATTTGCAATGATGACACAAACATTATATTAAGCAGGACATTCACAAGAGCCTTAAAATCCAATTATAATCTAAAAGTAGTGTGAAATGCACTCATAAGCAACATGTAAATATAGGCTTTTTTTTGCTGGGATTCCAGAAGAACCCCACCTTGTTCTGCCACCAACTTGCTGCAATGTTTGCAAACACAGAAAGCTCTATAGCTCGCCCTGGTGGTCAGAGGGCTGCATATCATTTTAGGTGGGCTACTGTTTGAACCATTAACAGTAAATGCAGAGGTTGTTTGGTTTTGGGTCTGCCTTATATTCTTCCACATTGGCTAAAATAAAAAATGAAATGATATAATTCAGACGTATAATACATACAGTGCCTTCGGAAAGTATTCAGACCCCTTGACTATTTCCACATTTTGTTAGGTTACAACCCTATTCTAAAATTGATTAAATTGCTTTTGTCTAATCTACACACAATACCCCATAAAGACAAAACAAAAACAGGTTTAGAAAATTTTGCAAATGTATTAACTATAAAGCTGAAATATGGCATTTACATAAGTATTCTGACCCTTTACTCAGTAACTTGTTGAAGCACCTTTGGCAGCGATTACAGCCTCGAGTCTTCTTAGGTATGACACTACAAACTTGGCACACCTGTATTTGGGGAGTTTCTCCCATTCTTCTCTGCAGATCCTCTCAAGCTCTGTCAGGCTGGATGGGGAGCATTGCTGCACAGCTATTTTCATGTTGTAAGGGGTGCGTACTGGCGGCAGAGAAGTCAGACGCAGGAGAGCAAAAACTGTGTTTCCAACGGCGCAGTTTAATAATAAAAACCCACCGGAAAACAGAACAATCAATAAATGGGTACATAACCCGACGCACACCAGACATAACGTGCACAAGCACTTACAATAAACAATACCGGACAAGGACATGGGGGGAACAGAGGGTTAAATACACAACATGTAATTGATGGAATTGAAACCAGGTGTGTGGGAAGACAAGACAAAACAAAATGGAAAATGAAAAGTGGATCGGCGATGGCTAGAAGACCGGTGACGTCGACCGCCGTACGTCGCCCGAACAAGGAGAGGGACCGACTTCGGAGGAAGTCACACATGTCTCTAGAGATGTTTGATCGGGGTCAAGTCCGGGTGCTGGCTGGGCCACTCAAGGACATTCAGAGACTTGTCCCGAAGCCACTCCTGTGTTGTCTTGGCTGTGTGCTCAGGGTTGTTGTCCTGTTGGAAGGTCAACCTTCTCCCCAGTCTGAGGTCCTGAGCGCTCTAGAGCAGGTTTTCATTAAGAATCTCTCTGTACTTTGCTCCGTTCATTCTTTGCCTCCATCCTGACTAGTCTTCCAGTCTCTGCCACTGAAAGACATCCCCACAGCATGATGCTGCCACCACCATGCTTCCCCATAGGGATGCTGCCAGGTTTCCTCCAGATGTGACGCTTGGCATTCAGGCCAAATAGTTCAATCTTGGTTTCATCAGACCAGAGAATCTTGTTATCTCATGATCTGAGAGTCTTTAGGTGTCATTTGGCAAACTCCAAGCGGGCTGTCATATGCCTTTTACTGAGGAGTGGCTTCCGTCTGGCCACTCTATCATAAAGGCCTGATTGGTGGAGTGCTGCAGAGATTGTTGTCCTTCTGGAAGGATATCCCATCTCCACAGAGGAACTCTGGAGCTCTGTCAGAGTGACCATCGGGTTCGTTAGGTCACCTCCCTAACCAAGGCCCTTCTCCCCCGATTGCTCAATTTGGCCGGGTGGCCAGCTCTAGGAAGAGTCTTGGTGGTTCCAATCTTCTTCCATTTAAGAATGTTGGCGGCCACTGTGTTCTTGGGGACCTTCAATGCTGCATACATTTTTTGGTACCCTTCCCCAGATCTGTACCGTGACACAATCCTACCTCGGAGCTCTACAGACAATTCATTCAACCTCATGTCTTGGTTTTTGCTCTGACTTACACTGTCAACTGTGGGACCTTATATATATATATATATATATATATATATATATATATATATAGAGACAGGTGTGTGCCTTTCCAAATCATGTCCAATCAATTGAATTTCACAGGTGGACTCCAATCAAGTTGTAGAAACATCTCAACTTTAAGAAATGGAAACAGGATGCACCTGAGCTCAATTTCGAGTCTCATGGCAAAGTATCTGAATACTTATAAAAATAAGCTATTTTAAATTTGTATTTTTTATAAAAATGTCTAAAAACCTGTTTGGCTTTGTGATTATGCGGTATTTTGTGTAGATTGCTGAGGACTTATTTATTTTTAATCAATTTTAGAATAAGACTATGGTAACAAAATGTGGAAAAACTCAAAGGGGTCTGCGTACTTTCTGAAGTCACATTAACTCGTCTGTTTTATCGCCTACCAACATGGTCCTATATAACCTTGGTTACAACTAACATATTGAATGCAATGCAGGAATGCAATACATTCAGTGAAAGTCTTTGATGTAGTAGGCTAGATCAAAGCCTGATACAGTAGCGAAGTTCCTTGGTCCAATCAGATTCCCCACATGTTTGGCGTAGCAACCACCTGCAACTGGCAGGCACGTGCTGCCAGTCTCGGTTCATTTAGGATGCGAGGCTGCTGTCGCATTCCCATTCATAGTTTACGTCTCCGACACCGAGCCGACCTGGGATCAGTTGAAAGTAGGGACTAGGACGAGTTTATGCTTTTTTCATGACGGTCCAGGCACAGACAACTCAGATAAAGGATCTGCAGGCTCCATAGCCCATGGAGTGTTTGTTAGAAATAATGTATCTTAACTCCGAGAAATGGTTCCTGCTTGACAGAGATCAGTATCAATGGAAGACGCCGAGCACAAGCAGACAGCAACCGATGCAACAGAAGGTTGCCAGTTCAAAGTAAGATTCCCTCAATGCATAATTTTATGCATTTTTTTCCTGATTTATCACAACCTAAAGTTGGAAATGCTTTTGCTTTGTGGAATTATTTAAAATGTTGTGATACGCAACTTCCACTGTGTAAGTATTTGTTGTTTAATGTAAAGTTGATGGAACTTCTTATCTCGTTCGCCAGACACTTTCCGTTCTAAGTCAAGCACTGCCGCCTACGGAGGTTAATGAAAAAAACGTATACTGTGCTGATGTCTTCTGACACCTTTATTAATTTCCTCATCAACTGGTCTGCTCCATCTATTCAGATGTGAGTTGTTTTACACACATCGGAATAGAAGCAGAAGCACTCTTTAAATGCTACAGATTTGTTTTATTCCTTTGGACAAATAACAAATAAATAAGGGAGAGTTGACCATGGTTCATTAGTAAGCCACTGACCAAGTCTAAAACTACAGCTCTCAATATTTAATTTATTTTCTCCCTCAATGGCATCTTGATATGACTAATTAATACAGGGCCAATGTCAGAGAATCAAGGTGTAGTCTTTCCTTTGCCACAGCTATATCTAATTGCTCCATCTACCCTGATAGCATGATTAAGGCATAGTTACGGCTTAAATACCCCCTGAGTAGCTCTCTGTCTCAGATAATGAGATGAGGCACTGCTATTGTATTCACTTAATTTGATTTGAAAAGAACGTTAATGCGGGGCTATATTTTTAAGCAATAAGGCCAGAGGGTGTGTGGTATAAAGCCAATATACCTTGCTAAGGGATAGTATTATTATTTATGCACGACGCAACGCGAAGTGCCTGGATACAGCCCTTAGCCGTTGTATATTGGCCATATATCACAAACGCCAGAGGTGCCATATTTCTACGTATTATAAACTGGTTACCAACCTAATTAGAGCAGTAAAACTAAATGTTTTGTCATACCTGTGGTATACGGTTTGATATTCCACTGCTGTCAGCCAATCAGCCTTCAGGGCTCGAACCATCCAGTTTATAATTGTTGTTAAATAATCTCTGTTGTAGCCATTGCATGAATATGGATTTAAATGAAATCACGGCAGTAGTATGTCTGCTATATTTTTATTTTCCCTTAACCATCCAGTTTATAATTGTTGTTAAATAATCTCTGTTGTAGCCATTGCATGAATATGGATTTAAATGAAATCACGGCAGTAGTATGTCTGCTATATTTTGTAACGTAATGCATAGGGGTTAGGCAAAGTGACGCTCCAGCAGTTTGATAAATTGTATTTTAGTGACCTCTTGTGAAAAGAATAGAGAATGAGGGTTCTGAACTTTTAAAGGGAAAAATAAATAAATAATCATATTCATAATTTCCAGCAACACCCCAGTCAAAAAGAGAGGAAGATAAGTGTTTCCAATGACATCAACAACCAATTAGTAGACAATTAGAAGGAAATTATTAGGCAATGCCTACTCATAATTGGTTAAAATCACATGATGCACATTAACAGAAAGTAGCCTATGGGTGAGAGGCTAGGAGCCATTTATGTGTTGTATAGTTTTTGTGATGTCACGTTTTTGCCACTGTGAAGGGAAGGATATCTAGTCAGTTGCACAACTGAATGCATTCAACCGAAATGTGTCTTCCGCTGCCTTCATCGACGTCGACTGGAAAGCAGTATGTTGTTACAGGGGGTTAGTTGCCTTGCTTAACGGCAGAACGGCAGATTTTTCCACCTTGCCGGCTCAGGGATTCAAATCAGCAACCTTTCGGTTAATGGCTCAACGCTTCTAACCGCCAAGCTACCTGGACAGTAATGCATAAGGTGATGGGTCAGGTCATAGGTTACGTTATCTTTAAAGGTAGACTCAGAGAAATGACACGAGATAGTAGTAGTAGTGGATACATTTCCTCAAAAACCAGGAGCGCAAGGCTAAACTTCTCTGCTGTTTTGGTCCTGTAGCTACCACGTTGTAACAGTGTGCCGCCAGTGGAGGCTGCTGAGGGGAGGACGGCTCATTATAATGGCTGGAATGCAGTGTAATGGAATGGTATCAAACATATGAAGACCATGTTTTTGATGCCATTCCATTTACTCCATTCCAGACATTTATTATGAGCCATCCTCCCCTCAGCAGCCTCCACTGGTATATGCACATATCCCAGCTATTCTTTCTGACTGTGTGAGATGAAAGCCTTGGCATCGTGCTCATCTCAATGGCTGCTTTTGAGCGGATCATTTTTGTCAAGTCGATGACCATCGTCGGTCACCGCTTTTCAAGGAGTGTTGCATTCTGGGGATAACAATTGTCAGACTGAGGACTACGTAGCACATGGGGATGTGTAAAACGTACTCCGCAGCCTGAAGTGTCCCCGCCAGAGAATTGCTAGCTTTTAGCCCGACGCAGACTGGTAACACACTTCAGAAGGCCGGTACTAGTGCTAGCAAGGCAGAGGTCCTGGGGTCGAGCCTCGGTGTGAGCCGAATCATGAGGAAGTGGTACTCACTAAGCAAGCAGCGTGACATCCTTTACACCTACATGTACTTTACAAATATCATGCAATCAAAGGTCATGACGTTTTGACTGCAAGTATCTGCAGTTCCTTCTCACCAGCTGCACCATGCAGCCGTCGCCTGCACTGTGGGAGGCTCTATTGTCACGTATTAGGGAGTCTTTGTATAACCATGCGAACGTGACCAAAGACATGACTGAAACAAGAACAGATTTGCAGGGATTTATGTGGATGTATACAAAGAAATGTAATATTTGAGGCGCTCTCTCACTAATTGATTGTACAATGTACACACATACTATTATACTTTCAGTTTGTGAGTGTGTGATATGTGGGTTAGATACATGTTTATTTCGACGCCATCTTGCTGAGTCTACCTTTTAAATTATAAAGTCAGTGTCAATGTGACCTGCCAGATTAAGAAGTTTGAAAACCCAATCAGAAAAAAAATACTTGAAAACCCCATTTGATTTTTGCCCCCTAAAAAAACAGAAAATACTTCATTTTGGTTTTTATTTTATTTGAATGGTTTTAGAGTCAAAGATAATAGTTTTAGTTTTTAAACCGGTTTGTTAATCATTTTATTTCAGTTTACTAAATAGTTTTTTCATGATTGACTTTTTGTTTTCATTTACTATAATAACCTTGGTGGTCACTCAATTTACAGAAAAGCAGATATGGAGCAGCAGAGATCTCACAGGGATGGTTGCTCAAGCCCTATGAAATCACTGTACTATTGTTGCCTCACACAAAGGCCTGGGAGAAAACGACTCCATTTCAATTAGCTGGGCCTTTCGGTACGCGTGCTGTTGCTGAAAGTTTGATGAGCATGTGTTGGCTGGGTGGTGTTCGGCTGGTTTGGCATTTGCTCTGTGAGGGAAATGTGAGCTGTCTGGCTGGGACGTCCACCCTCCTCTTTGACCTCCAACAACCGTTAAGCCGCCTGCATCACTCTCTCGCTAATTAGTTTTCCTTTGCCATCCATACCACACGGGATGGTTTTTGTTCTTGTTTACTAGGGGGTGGTAGTGTGGTGTTTACAGGAAGTATACAGGATCCGCCTCACATTCAAGTTAAGTTTGATTCCTTTTGCGGAAATGAAGCATTTCCCCCACATGCATCTTTTACTCTGTGCATTTATTATTTTAATGAACGAGCTATAGAAAAATGATGAGGACAGCAGTTTCATTGTGCTGCTAGACTCTCTGCCCAGGGGGAGAGAATGACAAAGATAGCAAAGTGTGGTTTTTCCACATGACCGCTCTACTGAACCACAGGTGGGACCGACCGGTCTTCCACTCACTGGGGCTCAACTGTTGCTGTAGGAGCCAAGGAAATGGAGAGAAAGATGTATGGATAGCATTTGTTGCTATGGGATGGAAAGGATTCAGGGAGAAAAGAATGAGAGAGAGATGAGTGGAAACAGAACAGGAAAAGGAAGTGCACACACACAGCAGTGATACGGTGTACTAGTAAGTGTGTGTGTCTGTGTGTGTGCACGCGCATGCAACTAATGAATCACTGAGCTGCCTGTCCCCAGCAGACCAATAGACATGGAAGGGGGAGAGAGAGGAAGAAGGGGGAGAATAGATGGGAGGAGGGGGGATAGACAGGAGGGGAGGGAGGAGAGGGATAGAAGGGAGGAGAGGGGAGGGATAGACGGGGGGAGGGATAGACATGAGGGGGAGGGGAGGGATAGACTGGAGGAGAGGGATAGATGGGAGGGAGGGGATAGACGGGGGGAGGGATAGCCAGGAGGGGGAGGGGAGGGATAGACTGGAGGAGAGGGATAGATGGGAGGGAGGGGATAGACGGGGGAAGGATAGACGGGAGTAGGGGGAGGGATAGACGGGAGGAGGGCGATAGGGAGGAGAGGGATAGATGGGAGGGGATAGACGGGAGGGAGGGGAAAGACGGGGGAAGGATAGACGGGAGTAGGGGAGGGATAGACGGGAGGAGGGGGATAGACAGGAGAGGGAGGAGAGGGATAGACAGGAGAGGGAGGGGAGGGATAGAGAAAGAGAGGAGTGACGTCAGTGGGGAGTTTCAACCATGGTCAGACCATAAGAAGGTATCAGAGCCATCCGGTGATCTGAAGAGGGGGTGTCGGAGGCGGGGGGGGGGAAGGATGAGAAGACCGTCACCTTGTGCGTGGCCAGCACCCTGGGGTTTGCTCTGACCTTTACTGTACCAGCCAGAGAGGAGGCAGGAGAGGAGGCGGGGGAGGAGGAACCCTTGGCTGGAGATGCGTGAGTGTGGGCTGAGGTGTGCAGGGCAGAGTGCTGGTGTGGACAGCCAGGTCAGACAGCTGAGGAGGAGGCATTGGACAACCCCTGGCTCTTTGACTCCAGGCACCTCTAGGGAGGGAGAGTAGATGCCTGCGGCAGCCATTACCCAGGGTGTTCCCCTCAACCTGGGGGCCCTGCCTGGCTCCAGCCTCCCACTGCTGGTCCACCCGCTCCACACGGACTACTGTAGGCTAGGGGAACACAGCAGGGGCAGGGCACTCATTGTCATAGGGTAAGTCAAGTCGTGTTTTTTTGTAAGGAAGCTATAGTTAATTGATTATAAAAAATGCATATTTGAGACATTTATCTCGTCTCATCTGTATCACCTGATGGCGTCTAGTTTCAATGACATTTGGTTCAGTGCTTGACTTGGGCAGGAGCTCACCGGAGTTGAGAACTGGCACCTGACATTTTCCACAGCTTGAGCTCCTGCTCCTCTTTATAGAATATTAGCTCAAAGTATTGTGTAGCTCCTGCACCTAAATATAAATAGTACCAGCACCCAAAATGAGTACCGGCACCTATTTCAGTCCAAGTCGAACACTGATTTGGTTTCAGTTTCCATCTTGTAATGACTTTTCAGCGGTTTAACAGTTCCATTGCTCTATGACATAGTTAATTGTAATATTTGTAGCATGCTGTGTATGTTGCAATAGTGTCAGGACACGTTGTTCATTATCCCAGCCAAAAACTCAGCAGGGACTAGAAATGGCATTATCAGACAGTGTACATTTACCTCATACACCAGTTTGTGCTGTTCTCTCCTTAGATTACATTGTGTACAAGAGACATTTAAATGGAAATCCAGGGACATATTATGCAAAAAATTTCAACGATATGACAAGTGGATATGAATTTAAAATATATATTTAAATGTTTTTATTATAATTCTGTATCCATTTCTATTTCAAACAAACAACAAAAGATGAAGTAGTAGACTAACTCATTCAGGCATATAATTGTCGGCATATTTATTACCGTGCCTTGTTCAGGTTGAATTATTAATGTCATAACTAGCAGGAGGATTAGGGGTCAGTCAGTGGAAGAAAGCTGGCTGGGGTGCTGCTGTACGGCCTGGGTGAGGGTTTGTTACCATCAGCGTGCTAATGTTGCTGGTGTCCTTTTGAACGGGACATCTGTTTGGCACTGTCACTCATCAGGTAAGCATGGAGGTGACGTATCAGGTGTGATTTGACTGTTTTGTGGTGTATGTGGTATGTATAACGTATGCAAGATAATCACATAGGTATGGAACTTCCTCATCTGCCTTCCATCTACCTACCTACCTACTATACTTCCCCACGAAGCAAAAACTTTTAAAGATTGCTAGCTTTTCTTTGCATTTGTTCCAGGAAAAAGCTGGTCAGCGAAAGGAGCATTTTCTCAAACCCTTCTCTCTTCACCCGAGGCAGTCAAGGAGGAGCCATTGCAAGTCAGCTAAGGTACTGTGCTTCAAATCAATCATGTGTTACATTGTAATTTTCCAATGATAGAAATGGGTAGTACCGGTAAATGTTTTAACAGTAGTTTTAACAGATAGCCATGAGTAACATTTTATATAACGACTTGTTTCATAATGGAAAACCAGGCTGCTTCTCTAATGGCACCCTATTCCCTCTATAGTGCACTGCCTTTGACCACTACTTTTGGCCAGAGCCCTTGGTCAAAAGTAGTGCACTATATAGGGAATAGAGCGCCATTTGGGATGCAACCAGTGTGGGTAAGGTCTTCTCTGATGCTAATGTATTCCTCCAGTGAGTTGTCTTCGTACCAGTCTTCCTGTGGAGGAGTGACCCCTGAGAGAATCCTCACCTGCTGGTCTGAGACTCAGAGCTGTGCTACAGGCCTCTCTACGGAACAGAGCTCCCTCTACTCATGGAGATACGATGTATGAGCACACACACACACGCACACACACACACACACACACACACACACACACACACAGAGCCCTTTGCAGTAAAGAAGGTCTTGTGAGTGTGTGCCTCCTGTGGTGTGTTCAGGAGTTTGACAGAGTGAACACCCAGCGTGTGCGTCAGCTATTCAGTGATGTGGACGAGCTGCTGTATGAAGGGAGGGTGAACAGCAGCTCCCTGGGACTGCAGGAGGAGTGTCAGGAGTGGAACGGACACTCCCCACACCTCAGGTACACCAACAGCATGGCCATGTCCCAAATGTCTACCTATACTGCACTTCTTTACCCTATGGGCCCTTGTCAAGTGTAGTGCACTACATAGGGAATAGGGTGCCAGTTGGGATGCAAACAAAGTCCTTCATGTGAAAGTGTTTAATTGAATTGGCTCTCCCTCTGTGTCTCTTTCCAATACTTTATTATATTGTTTCTGTCTTTCCTTCATAGAATTCTGGGTTATCAGCTGGAGTCGCCCAATCAGGAAGGGTTTCAGTACGTACACAGGAGAGTGGTGGCCAGTGGAGGGAGAGGGAATGCAGTGCTGCCCCCGTGTGTGGACAAGAGGGAGAACTCTGGAGAGTAAGGCCTGGCTCCTTGTGTATACTACACAAAAACAACAACATGACGCTAACATCTCACGGTACTTCAGTTGGTTTCCCATGGCAACAGAGCAGACATGAGAATTTTGGAGGAGCGGTATTATGGTTGTGTGTTCAGGTTTGTGTTGTGGAGGTGAGCTCTGTGGCAGGGGGCCAGCTAAGGGACAGGTGGCATAATGAGCAATCTGCCATGGTTCTGGGAATAACATCCAGGCAGTCTGTCTCCAGGCAACACAGTTGTTTGTTTACTAATCAATTCCCAACGAGGATTTACCTTAGCAAACACACCTACTTAAACACACCTATTACAGCCTTGTTTGTTCAGGATTCAGTGAGGGAGCCAGACGAGTGGGAGAATGACTGTCTGGCTGCATAAATACACATACTGTAGTATGGTATGAATACAATGCAAGTGGTAGCACAGTATGCTTTCAAAGGTGATCCAAAACAATGATCTAGAAATTATCTAGTAAGGAGAAATGCCAAAAGACCTAATCCAAGTACACGTCAAGATGAACTCTGAAAGATTTAAACAACCTTGATGTTTTCTGACCATAGCTAACTAAAACCCCTTGGAGTCATTAAAACTCGTTTTTCAACTAGTCCACAAATTTCTTGTTAACAAACTATAGTTTTGGCAAGTCGGTTAGGACATCTACTTTGTGCATTACACAAGTCATTTTTCCAACAATTTTTTTACAGACAGATGATTTCACTTATAATTCACTGTATCACAATTCCAGCGGGTCAGAAGTTTACATACGCTAAGTTGACTGCCTTTAAACAGCTTGGAAAATTCCAGAATATTATGTCATGGCTTTAGAAGCTTCTGATAGGCTAATTGACATCATTTGAGTACATTTGAGGTGTACCTGTGGATGTATTTCAAGGCCTACCTTCAATCTCAGTGCCTCTTTGCTTGACATCATTGGAAAATCAAAAGAAATCAGCCAAGACCTCAGAAAACAATTGTAGACCTCAACAAGTCTGTTTCATCCTTGGGAGCAATTTCCAAACGCCTGAAGGTACCACGTTCATCTGTACAAAAAATAGTACGCAAGTATAAACACCATGGGATCACGCAGCCGTCATACCGCTCAGGAAGGAGACGCGTTCTGTCTCCTAGAGATGAACGTATTTTGGTGCGAAAAGTGCAAATCAATACCAGAACAACAGCAAAGGACCTTGTGAAGATGCTGGAGGAAACAGATACAAAGTATCTATATCCACAGTAAAACGAGTCCTATAACCTTAATAAAGGCCGCTCAGCAAGGAAGAAGCCACTGCTCCAAAACCGCCATTAAAAAAAGCCAGACTACGGTTTGCAACTGCACATGGGGACAAAGATCGTACTTTCTGGAGAAATGTCCTCTGGTCTGCTGCAGGAGGGACTGGTGCACTTCACAAAATAGATGGCATCATGAGGAAAGAAAATTATGTGGATGTATTGAAGCAACATCTCAAGACATCAGTCAGGAAGAACTTCTTAGGGATAGGGTCTAGTTTCCTGAATTTCTGCCTGACTGACGTGCCCAAAGTAAACTGCTTGTTACTAAGGCCCAGAAGCCAGGATATGTATATAGCATTGGATTGGTAGCATTGGATAGAAAACACTTTGAAGTTTCTAAAACTGTTAAAATAATATCTGAGACTATAACAGAATTGATATGGCAAATGAAAATCTGAAGAAAAAACATATTTTTTGAGGTCCCAGGCTCTTACAATGGAAAGCTATGGCCCCTATGTAATTCCGTCTCCCAGATTGCAATTCCTATGGCTTCCACTAGATGTCAACAGTCTTTATTCAAGGTTTCAAGCATGTTTTTTGAAAAACAAGCAAGAATTTGGAGATTTGGTGAAGAGAGCACCGGAACAATATCAGTCTTTCGGCGAGCGAGGGAGAGGGCGCGCACTTACTAATTTTGCGTTCCTATTGAACATACTACTTTCCGTATGAAATATTATAGTTTATTTACATTTTAGAGTACTTTATTAAATAGAAACGTCGTTTGACTTGTTTGGATGAATCTTAGCGGTAGCTTTTTGGACTCTGTAACGGCAGTCTAAGTCGTCCTCCTCATCGGACGAGGAGAGGCGAGAAGGATCGGAGGACCAATGTGCAGCGTGGTAAGTTTCCATGATTTAATGAACATGAAAACAATACACTATACAAAATAACAAAACAAACTAACCGTCACAGTCCCGTGTGGCACAAACACTGACACAGGAAACAACCACCCACAAAATCCCAACACAAAACAAGCCACCTATATATGATTCTCAATCAGGGACAACGATTGACAGCTGCCTCTGATTGAGAACCATATTAGGCTGAACACAGAAACAGACAAACTAGACACACAACATAGAATGCCCACCCAGCTCACGTCCTGACCAACACTAAAACAAGCAAAACACATAAGCACTATGGTCAGGACGTGACAGACTCCTGCATGTTGAACGAGTGGATTACTGAAATCGATGGCGCCAACTAAACTGACTTTCTGGGATATAAAGAAGGATTTTATCTAACAAAACGACCATTCATGTTGTAGCTGGGACCCTTGGGATTGCAAACAGAGGAAGATCTTCAAAAGTAAGTGATGTATTTAATCGCTATTTGTAATTTTATGAAGCCTGTGCTGGTTGAAAAATATGTTGATGTGGGACGCCGTCCTCAGACAATTGCATGGTATGCTTTTGCTGTAAAGTCTATTGTAAATCGGACAACGCGATTAGATTAACAATAATGTAAGCTTTTAAATTATATAAGATACTTGTATGTTCATGAATGTTTTATATTACAATTATTTATTTAAATTGCGTGCCCCCCAATTTCACCGGATGTTGTCGGCTGTTGTCCCGCTAGCGGGACGACCTATCCCTATTAAAGCTTGGTCGCAAATGGGTCTTCGAAATGAACAATGACCCCAAGCATACTTCCAAAGTTGTGGCAAAATGGCTTAAGGAAACAAAGTCAAGGTATTGGAGTGGCCATCACAAAACCCTGACCTCAATCCAATAGAAAATTTGTGGGCAGAACTGAAAAGGCGTGTGCGAGCAAGGAGGCCTACAAACCTGACTCAGTTACACCATCTCTGTAAGGAGGAATGGGCCAAACTTCACCTAACTTATTGTGGGAAACTTGTGGAAGGCTACCTGAAATGTTTGACCCAAATTAAACAATTTAAAGGCAATGCGTCCAAATACTAATTGAGTGAATGTAAATTTCTGACCCACTGGGAATGTGATGAAAGAAATACAATCTGAAATAAATCATTCTCTCTACTATTATTCTGACATTTCACATTCTTAAAATAGTGGTGATCCTAACTGACCTAAGACAGGGAATTTTTACTAGGATTAAATGTCAGGAATTGTGAAAAACTGAGTTTAAATGTATTTGGCTAAGGTGTATGTAAACTTCCGACTTCAACTGTGTATATATAAAGAATATACAAAGGACATTTGGGCTAGGAGGTACAGTATGAAAAGCAGAGTTTCACTGGAAATGTGTCAATATAATTGCAAACCAACATGAAGTTAAGGGCACCAAAAGTAGAGAAGACATGATGAGGAATACATTTCCACATAAAAGGGGGTCTTAGGAATTAATTTATCCAATTGATTTTAAAAGTATTATTTAAGGTAGTAAAGTCCAGATAATTCATTACAACAGTACGGTTTCTCCACAGAAAGTTGAAAAGCATCTGGTCTATGTCTTTGCTTATTTTACCACCAAGATAAAAAGATACCTTCAGCCTTGGTTATTAGGACTCTTCCTTTTAAAGATACATCCCTCTGTAGCCATTGATTTAGCTTCTTCTGGGTTTTTTAATAAGAAGCTTAACATTTAGTAAGCCTCTAGACTTCTAATCTTAATGGTTATGCCTAAATATGTAAGTGCTTCTTTCACTGGCATACCATAATATGAGGGTGTCACACTATTTGACAGTCATGAGTTCACATTTATTAATGTTAAGATATAGACCAGACGCTTTGGAAAAGGATTCTATCACATTGATCGATCTGGGAATCTGACTATCGTCTTTCAGAAAAAGTGTAGTATCGTCAGCCAGCTGGCTTATAATAATTTATTTACAAGCTATGGAAATACCTTGTACAGGATTATTATTTAAAGAATTTGTAAACAGTTGGATGATTAATAAACTGATACGATGAGATAGGATAATCTTGCCTAATTCCTCTCTTTAACTCAAATCTAGGTGAAGTGCCATGTTTCAATTTGATAGAACTGTTACTATTTGTATAGAGAGTCTTAATAGCCTTACAGAAAAAATCCCCAAAGCCACATTTCTCAAGGGAGTGGAAGAGGAACTGATGCTCCAATGTATCAAATGCTTTATAAAAATCAAAAAATAATATGAAGCTATCCTCGGTTATTAGGTCTGAGTAGTCAAGCATGTCCAATACTAGTCTGATATTGTCATAAATATGTATTTTCCTCATGAAGCCAGACTGTGTTTCATCAATGATTGCATCCAGGACTTCTTTAATTATTTTTGCAAGTAGTAAGGCTAATATCTTATAATCATTATTAAGAAGACAATTTGGATTCCAGTTATCGATGAGCAGCTTTGGTATCAGTGTTATTAATTAACCCCTGACATTGTTTTTAATACTCTCTAAAAATACTTAAAGTAGGAAGGAAGCTACTTGTTCAGAAATTCATAATTCAATCAACACCTGGGGATTTATTGTTCTTTAGATGTTTGATAGACTCGATAATCTCTTCAACTTTGATGGGTTCATCACACTGTTTAGATTCTATATCATTGATAGAGTGAACATTATTCAGTGCGTCAACGAAATCTGTGGATTCCTGACAGTACATAGAGCTATACAATTTCCTGTAAAAATTGCTACAGTAGTTAGCAAGTCATGTTTGGTCATCTGTAATAACACCACCAATGTTTAAATTATGGATAGTGTTATTTGTAGAGTGAAATAGGATGAATTCTGTTCTCCCTCATCAAGCCATTTTTTCCTAGATCTAATAAAGGCTCCTTCTGTTTTTAATCTCTATATATTATCCAGTTTATTTAATCTATATATATTATCCAGTTTATTTAATCATATATATATATGTGTGTGTGTATTTATTATCTAGATTATTTTGTAACTCAATCAGTTCCATGTTCTACTCCCCTGAGAGGCTGGCTGGGGACCTCTGAGAAAGGGAAGTTATCTTAATGATCACTTTTTCCTCCTCAGCTCTTCTGGTTTTAGCAAGATTACTACCAGATTTTCTAAGGTATTTGGCCAATTCAAATTTAAAGAGCTCCCAGTTCTTGCAATAAGATCTTTCTTCACAAGCTCTTTCCCAAAAGTGTGAGAGCAGATGTTTAACCTCAAACTGAACTATATCATTATTTAACAAGGAGCTATTTAGCTTCCAGTAGGACGCTCAACCTAGGTTAGTATCAGGGGTAAATATTTTGACATCAATGTAAATGGCCCTATGTTCTGTGAAGAGGTATTGTACTTCACATTGTTTCGTAACCCTCTGAAGGCTCCGCTTGGGTCATTACAATGAAAAATACCTTTGGTATATAAACAGTGACATATTTTTTTTACTGGCAACATAGCATGAATTCTGTCTGAAATAGGTATACAGTGGCCTGTGAAAGTATTCACCCCCTTGGCATTTTTCCTATTTTGTTGGCTTGCAACTTGGATTTTTGGGGGGTTTGTATCATTTGATTTACACAACATGCCTACCACTTTGAAGATGCAAAATATTTTGTTCTTGTGAAACAAACAAGAAAACAGAACTTGAGCGTGCATAACTATTCAACCCCCAAAGTCAATACTTTGTAGAGCCACCTTTTGCAGCAATTACAGCTGCAAGTCTCTTGGGGTATGTCTCTATAAGCTTGGCACATCTAGCCATTGGGATTTTTTCCCATTCTTCAAGGCAAAACTGCTCCAGCTCCTTCAAGTTGGATGGGTTCCGCTGGTGTACAGCAATCTTTAAGTCATACCACAGATTCTCAATTGGATTGAGGTCTGGGCTTTGACTAGGCCATTCCAAGACATTTGAATGTTTCCCCTTAAACCACTCGAGTGTTGCTTTAGCATTATGCTTAGGGTCATTGTCCTGCTGGAAGGTGAACCTCTGTCCCAGTCTCAAATCTCTGGAAGACTGAAACAGGTTTCCCTCAAGAATTTCTCTGTATTTAGCGCCATCCTTCAATTCTGACCAGTTTCCTAGTCCCTGCCGATGAAAAACATCCCCACAGCATGATGCTGCCACCACCATGCTTCACTGTGGGGATGGTGTTCTTGGGGTGATGAGAGGTGTTGGGTTTGCGCCAGACATAGTGTTTTCCTTGATGGCCAAAAAGCTACATTTGAGTCTCATCTGACCAGAGTACCTTCTTCCATATGTTTGGGGAGTCTCCCACATGCCTTTTGGCGAACACCAAATGTGTTTGCTTATTATTCTTTTTTAAGCAATTGCTTTTTTTCTGGACAGTCTTCCGTAAAGCCCAGCTCTGTGGAGTGTACAGCTTAAAGTGGTCATATGGACAGATACTCCAATCTCCGCTGTGGAGCTTTGCAGGTCCTTCAGGGTTATCTTTCATCTCTTTGTTGCCACTGATTAATGCCCTCCTTGCCTGTTCCGTGAGTTTTGGTGGGCGGCCCTCTCTTGGCAGGTTTGTTGTGGTGCCATATTCTTTCCATTTTTAAATAATGGATTTAATTGTCCTCTGTGGGATGTTCAAAGTTTCTGATATTTTTTTATAACCCAACCCTGATCTGTACTTCTCCACAACTTTGTCCCTGACCTGTTTGGAGAGCTCCTTGGTCTTCATGGTGCCACTTGCTTGGTGGTACCACTTGCTTAGTGGTGTTGCAGACTTTGGGGCCTTTCAGAACAGGTGTGTGTGTATATATATATATATACTAAGATCATGTGACAGATCATGTGACACTTGCACACATGTGGACTTTCTTTAACTAATTATGTGACTTCTGAAGGTAATTGGTTGCACCAGATCTATTTAGGGGCTTCATAGCAAAGGGGGTGGATACATATGCATGCACCACCTTTCCATTTTGAATTGTTTAGAATTTTTTGAAACAAGTTATTTTTTTCACTTCACCAGTTTGGACTATTTTGTGTCTGTCCATTACATGAAATCCAAATAAAAATCAATTTAAATTACAGGTTATAATGCAACAAAATAGGAAAAACGCAAAGGGGATGAATACTTTTGCAAGGCACTGTACTCATAATAATCTGCTTTCCTGACTACAGGTTATGTGTTGAAGGTCACAGTCTCTCCCCAACTCCCTGCACATTGCAGGGGGCAACCCCTCTCTCCCACTCTCTCTGTGATCACTCCTCCCTTCTACAAGAAGAGGTCTATGAGGCAGAGGGAAGGATGGAGGAATTTCTTGCCTATGATGCCAAAGATACGTAAGGCATTTGAACTTTACTTTCTAAGCATGGCATTTAATATTTTAAGAGTATGTGCAAGCATGTAACAGCCTGTGGGAGAGAGAGTGTGTGCGTATCTGTGTGTGTGTTCAAGCCTGTGGGTGGAACGAGGGCCGTATTGCTCCAGTGTGTCTTGACGTCAGGGTTCTCTCCCCAGGGAGGATGAGTGGGTGGGTCAGAGAGGAGTCTGGGGATCTGTGGGGGCAGCAGGGAGGTCCGGGGTACCCCCTGTGTCTCCCCACACCTGTATCAGGGAGGCCGTGGCTGACGAGGCCTTTGATGACATGTGGAGGGAGGTGGTGAATTCTCTGGGGGAGCTCCTCCACAAACACTGGCAGAGACAAATCACGGGTCTGTCTATCTACAAACCACTGTATTACAGAGCTGTCATAGAACTACATGAATACCAATGATGATATGCCTATTATACACAGCAACCATGGTACTGCACACCAACTCTGTTATAACTGATGCTTTTTGTTATGCTGTGTTATGAATTGGGCTAGGAGTTTGACCTGATCACTTGACCTGGCCAGGATAAACTCTGGGTCCTAGTTATGAATCAAAGTATTTTGTTTTTTACCGGAGGTGGAGCAGGTCAAAGAGGAGTGTTGGAGGCTCTTGGTGGAGTCTTGGGTGATCCCTCTCCTCACATCAACAGTAAATGTCAGCGTGTCCCTCTCTCCAGGGGCTCCAACACACGTAGCATGCTGCTGTGGTCCAACTGTTGCCCCAGTACACAGGTGAGAAGTCTGCCAGCCACCAAAACACAGTGTCAGCTGCTGCCATTGACTCTCTAGAGGAGCTCTTGCACTTCTGGCAACAACACCATTCAATTGAATTAACATTTATCTCAAATACACTTATTACAATGGCCTCAACAGAGAAGCCAAGGCCCCCTTAAAACAAGCCTTGAGCTATATTTATTTACTTTCTTTTTTTCTAGGCCTCTCAGGTATCAAGTACCTTCAAGATGAATTTAAACGGTGTTATGACAATCCAAGCTAAGCCTCTTCAACAAAGACAACACGGATTTGCAGAGAAGTCTCAGTAAGTCTCTCTGAATCCCCAGCTATAAGCTCGGCTCTGATCCTGAACAAACAAAACCATTCCTGTTTCTCTTTGGGGCTGGACAGGGTGCCATTTGGGATGCAGCCGTTCTGTTAGGCTTTGAGATGAGTACAAATAAGAACTCCAACATCTAAAATAGGTTAGAAAAGAAATTGACACACTGGTATGACTTTAAGTAATGTCATTAGTATCACTACTTTTTTGACTTCTCTGTAGTTGTGATCTGGAGGACAGACCCAGCAGAGCTCCAGCCCCCACTGTGTCTCCATCCAGGAGAGCATGTAGTACGCCCTCCCACAGAGCCCCAGGCCCAGCCCAGCGAGGCCTGCCCCTGCCCAGGCTCCATATCTGCTCCAGACCCAGCTCCACCTCCAGAAGTCCCAGCTCCAGGGCCAGGAGCTGCCTCAGCCCCAGACACACTGTCCCCAGACACCAGGTCATCAGAGGAACCAGACTGTGAGATATCTACTGTATATATTAATAAGTAAGCTAGGCTGATGTTTAATTGCAACACAATAATAATTGGTATATGCAACTACATTAAATGTTTAGGACTTGGTTATGGTAATATAATTTTTTTTACGTCAAATAATGAAATTGCAGTTTTGTTCTAGAGAAGTGTTAGCCATGATGACTATTACATTTTACATCATTTACGCAGACACTCTTATCCAGAGCAGCTAGGGTTAAGTGACTTGCTCAAAGCCATACTGAGAGATTTTTCACCCAGTTGACTCTGGGATTTGAACCAGCAACCTTTCGGTTACTGGCCCCATTGCTCCTAAGTGCTAGGCTACCTGCCGTCCAACTATCATAACAAGGCTGTAATTGTCCTGGTTTGTACTATAGGACCACAGTGACAGAAGGACAGCCGTCCCCAATCCTCAGTTCAATACAGAACCAGAGGCTCCTCCCCCTCCATGCTGACCAATCAGAGCTGGAGCCCTCCGTGTGTACTGCTGCACCCATGCAGGTACCAGGTGACCTACTGTTTCGTCAATGTACTCAAATGTCAATACAGGAAGTTAGTATATCAATGTGTCAATTCTAACGCAGGTTATAGTAAATTACATTTGCCTGAATACCATAATAAATGGGTAATGATGACATGTCTTTTAAATTACTTGTCATTCTGACCGAACGTAAATTACCATATTGATTCCGCTTCTTGCATTTGCATGGACATGGAAAGCAAATATGTGTTGGCTTGGCTGACCTTGCAAACATGCGTATCTCCAATGCAAAGAGCAAAGAGTGTGTGCTGGTGTAGGGCAAGTGAACTTTGGTCTCTCTCTCTCTCTCAATTCAATGGCTTTATATCTCTCGCTCTCTCTCACAGCTCAGGGGGAGGATTCTGCAAGGAGGACATGCCACTGTACCCATCTCTATCCTTCCTCCCCTTAGAGAGCCCACTCTGCTGTTGGAGTCCCTGTCTCGTCCCAACACCACACACACACTCCGGGTACGAGACACACACACACACAGTGGTGGCGTGGTGGGGTTGTCTGTGGGAGTGGTAGTAGAAGAGATTGTATTACTGTCTGTTGCATAGCAGATGCCCTTATCATTATATCAAGGGTACAGAGCTGTCTGCCTTGCAGCGTGGTTTATTGCTCTGCCTTGGTCAACTCGTTATTGGAAAAGAGAATGTGTTCTTAAAGCCCCTAGAGTCGATGTCTGCGCCCCTGTGGAAATCTAATTAGCATAATAAAAAAATCCCCATTAAAATCTGTCAATTTAAGTTAGAGATCTGTTTTTGCATTGGATGCGTCTCAATCCACCACATCCGCCGATATCTCACTTCTGCATCTGAGGTGAAAGGTGGCAGAGCTAGAGCGGTGTTTGTCAGACCATGATGTAGCATATGACCCCTCTATGGAAAGATGAGACTCTCAGAAACACGATGGTGTTCTCCGTTTTGCTCTGAGGTACAGCCAATCTGCCAAGTTATGTCTGTAGTGTCTGAACAGTTTGGGCTACACACAAATACGAGACTGTCACGAACACATACATGTCGGTTGTTTTACTCTAGGATGCCCACAGGCCTCACAAGACTTGTCTGAAGGTCCCCCGGTACCAGTTTAAAAAATGAATGGAAGTATATATGGAGACAGTTTAGTGGCAAGAATAAGGGGTTAAATACATGTAAAATATATATTTTTTATATCTCTCAGTAGGACAGATTTTTTGGGGGGACTATCTTTTGTTCCATGTAGTGAACATTTTATTCAACGTGTTTATGTGGGCTAATAGCAGTAAGTGTCACGTATACTCCCTCTCCGACCTCTAGGTCATCAGGCTGCTGATTATCCCGCACACCTGTCACCATCGTCTCGCGCACCTGAGCCTCATAACACTCACCTGGACTCCATCACCTCCTTGATTATCTTCCCTATATCTGTCACTCCCCTTGACTCTGTTTTCATGTCGGTGCGCTGTTTGTGTATCGTGTTCATTGTTTCTTTTATTTATTAAAACACTCACTCCTTGAACTTGCTTCCCGACTCTCAGCGCACTCGTTACAGTAAGGCTTAGTCTGTAGAGGGTTCATTTACCTGGTTAAATAAAGGCTAAGTAAATAAAAGCTGTCTACCTTTTTGTACAATGAGATGGTAATTATGGTAACATAATAGATTATTATCCTTGTTTTAACTTGGATTACTGTAGTGTAGGATACATATTACCACTATTTATCTAGGTGTGTTTGCTCAAATAAAGTATCCTTTTTCTTTTAACATATGACTTGAAAGCAGCTCTTTGTTTTCTAGTCAGACACACCCATGAAGCAATTGTTCACTCCCATGGATTTCACCTGCCACATGAAGACTGGGAAAGGACCTCACCCAGGTGACCGCTATAGTACTGTGTACTCATGCGTCTAGCCAACAAATGACAGGACAGGTGTCCAGTGCAGGGGGATCTATAAGTATTATGTACATTGTAAATATTGTTTTAGATTTTTAATGTTTTGACTAAGCAGGACAGTTTTTTCTTCCAGTGCGTGTTCGTAGGCTCGTGCTGAGGAAAGTGGAGGTTAAAGGCAGAGGGAGAATGTGTCATCATCCCCATTGGCCCTGGTTCAAAGTAGTGCATTAGACAGAGGCTGCGTTTCAAACTCATAAAAGACACCCTTGTCCACTTGCTTTATGCCCTTGGGGGAATCCCCACGGCCATATTTGTTGTCGGTCCAAATGATTAGCCAAGAAAGGGAAGTTTGCAACGTAAGCCCTTCAGCCCTAATTTTTAATGGAGTTTGCGAGTATACAATTATGTTGGGGCCTGAAACACCCCATAATTCAATTTGCGATGATTGTACATCCGCTAAGAAAGCAAGTTAGAAATTGTGCTACTAATGCACAAAACGTCTCGTAAAAGTAATTATGTTTTTGTTTGTTTAGCTTTTGGAAATTGTAGAAAACATTTTCCTTCATAAGTTCCAGCTAGTGAGTTAGCTAATTAATTTGCTATCTATCATACAGTAGCCGTATATTAATAATTCTATAGTTAATATAAGTAGACATGCAATCATAATTGACTGTATTGCATATAAAGCACCCACAAGCTACCGGTGGCTGAAAACCCAATCATCGCGGGATAAACGAATTTCCAGCCAAGGGCGGTCCATTTCAAAATAATTTCTTCCTCCCTTGCCCTGCAAGTGTACTCGTCAGACGTCATGATACATCATCAGAAGTGTCCACTTAATTTGAGCTCTGAGGGGCGAGGGTGTGTCTTTTTAAGTGTTTGGAATGCAGCCAGAGAATAGGGTGCCATTTGGGACGATACCTGTGTTAGCGTTAGACGGGCATGTCGTAATGCGTCACCTCTGGTCTCCTAGGTGACTATGCTCTGATTGGAGTGACAGGCTTTGGCGTGGGTATCACCTGCTCCGCCTCCAACGGCTTCTCCGAGAGCACCATGGCAACGAGGAGACGCCAGCGCCCGCCATCCTCCTCTGTGGAAGGAGAGAGTGGGACCGAACCACTGCTCTTAGGTAAATACTGTAAAGGGCAAATGACTACATGGAGTTATTAGGAGGAAAGTGGAGAGGGTACTGCATAGGCCTGGGAATTGCTAGGGACCTCACAATACCATAGTATCACCATGCTGCGGGACCTCACGATACCATATCACCACCATACTGAGAGACCTCACGATACCATATTATCACCACACTGAGGGACATCACGATACCATATTATCACCACACTGAAGGACCTCACAATACCATATCACCACCATACTGAAGGACATCACAATACCATATCACCACCATACTGAGGGACCTCATGATACCATATTACCACCATGCTGAGGCACCGCTATCATATTATCACCATACTTAGGTGCCGACACGATATTACATTTACATTTAAGTCATTTAGCTGACGCTCTTATCCAGAGCGACTTACAAATTGGAAAGTTCATACATATTCATCCTGGTCCCCCCGTGGGGAATGAACCCACAACCCTGCCGTTGCAAGCGCCATGCTCTACCAACTGAGCCACACGGGACCACATGTATTGTATATTGATATGTATTGCGATTCGATACTGCGTTTTTTTCCCCGATTTGATGTTCCAGACATATCGCTCACCAGAGGGACAAGAGATTGCCATGAGAAAATTAGTTTTGATCAGTCAGGAAAATATAAAAGTGGCGATGGAAAACAAGCTATAGGATGAAAAACACCAGAGTTTTGGCACAGGAACAGCCAACTAGCGCTAGCTAATGCTACCTAACAAAGAAAAGAAGTTCATGTAACCATATAATAAATTATATTGTGATATGTAACTATTGATTTTTTCCCTCCATCACTAGTAACTCACATAAACTCGTACATCGCCTTGGTCCGTACAATTGCCCTTATTTTAGCACCCCCAAAACGTAATACTTCCAGATCAACTGTAATGTCAATACCATTGTAAAGCACAATTTCTCCCCTTTCCAACAAAATCAATTACATGACCTAAACACTGCCCGCTTCTGCATAATTCAAGCAGGCAATGAGCCCCGTCGGGTCTTTTTAAAAATGGCGGGTGGGGAAGCGAAACTAATGCGTGATAGATGTTGTGTGGGAAAATTGCTTTTTTCACTCGATCTGTCCAACTTATCACCTTATTGCCTCTAAAATGTAAATAAAACACCATAAAGAGTTTATATAATGTGTCATTACATACCTATTTGAAGGTTTGTGTCGAATTTGAATCGGGTTTTTAGGGCGGTGCTAAAGTGATCTTAGAAGTAAACAGCGGCTTTGAGAATGATGATCGCATGCAATGATGACGAAAAAAATGACTAGGTATCCCCCCTTTACCCCCGTCACTGTCCATTTCTTGTTTTAAAACGATGAGAGAAGTGCTACACCTGGTGGAGAGAGATTGTAAGACAGAAATAGTTGCTTTATGCGTGCTGTACGTTACGACATGACACGTCAAGATGTAACGGAGGGTCAGTTTTTTCAACTTTTCTCCAATACTATCGAGCATTACCATGTCGTTAAACGCTTGAATAGAAACCTAGTTCACACCCCCGATTTTGAAGTCAACACAGTCGCTACAGTCCCATTAGTTTTCTTTGTAGCCTCGTTTGAATGTCGCGGTTACGCACATTTGTACGGAATGGGGTGAGTTTACGCTTCTGTTTAGTGCAATGTGCAAGAGAACGGGGCTGCTCGTAGATTGATGTGCACAGGAAGATTGCTAGTAGGTAGATAAGTAGAGGGAGATGAGAAAAGTGAATTGAATGGATAAGAAAATGAAGCAGTACACTACAGTACACTATGTGTCATTTCTACTGTACTTTAACTGAAGTATAAAACTTATCCAGGTGTTCCTCATCAACGTAAAGTGTTTGGTCGGTTTCCTGGTCATGTGAAGAAGAGACTCCAGGTGGTGTTGTCATAGCAGCACAGTCCAGACAGGAAGACCAGAATTCATCAGGAACACCAACACTTGGAATTAATGGGTGTGACTAGATGAAGTACAGCTACGGTGAGATTTACCATTGAACTAACACGAGTTTGGACTTACGTTTTGAAGCCAGATGATGAGTCGGAGTTGGAGATCACTTTTCATTGCTATGGCGATAGCTAGCTAGCCTCCCTGACAGTGGCTATCTAGAGGTAGGACCGCAATGTGCAGATAACGGGTGGACAATAAGGACAAGGTTTTAATTTGAAAAGACCACAGCATTTAGCAGGACAAATCTGCTTGGTTATATTGTATATCTGCCGTTTTAATTAGATACATTGTAGTTTATGTGCCAAGAGCCATTACAGCATAGGATAAATGTGATTAAATACATTGTCCACAACTGTTTGTTTACCTAGATGTCGATTTTGCAAGCTAGCTAGCATTGTGAAGCAGTGTCTATGCATACAAGCAACCGTACGCTGATATTTCATCCAAAATAAACGATCGGCAGTGAAATATTGATTGTTACTTTGCATAGCAGTGCTTGAGGTGTCACTACAGACCCAGGTTAAATCCCATGCTGTGTTGCTGCCGGCTGCGACTGGGAGACCCATGAGGCGGCGCACAATTGGCCTAGCGTCGTCCGGGTTAGGGGTTTGGCCGGCCGGGATGTCCTTGTCCCATCACGCTCTAGCGACTCCTTGTGGCAGGCCGGGCACCTGCAAGCTGACTTCGGTCGCCAGCTAGACTGTGTTTCCTCCGACACATTGGTGCGGCTGGCTTCCGGGTTAAGCGAGCAGTGGGTCAAGAAGCAGTGCGGCTTGGCAGGGTCGTGTTTCGGAGGACGTATGGCTCTCGACCTTTGCCTCTCCCGGGTCTCTAGCCGCACTAAAATAAAAAGGCGATGTCATGTCATGTAGGCGATGTCATGGCGACGTTGGCTAGCTAAGCTCGTGCAGAAACACATCAGGTTTAACGGTCGTCACGTGCCGAACTGCGCATGTGCATGCCATCAAATCAAAGGGACTCCTTCAATAAAAAAGTATTTTTGACTAAAATGAAAACGTGTCACTTTCACGTGGTTGGAGTAATAACATGTTCAACTACTTAAGACATTGTCTCAAATATAAATTGTGCCTTTAGATTTTGAGAAAACTACAGAAGAATTTTTCACTTCTCTCATGGACCCCAAACCCTGGCCTGGTCTTCTATAAACCCCAAACCCTGGCCTGGTCTGCTTGGTCTTCTATAAACCCCAAACCCTGGCCTGGTCTGCTTGGTCTTCTATAAACCCCAAACCCTGGCCTGGTCTGCTTGGTCTTCTATAAACCCCAAACCCTGGCCTGGTCTGCTTGGTCTTCTATAAACCCCAAACCCTGGCCTGGTCTGCTTGGTCTTCTATAAACCCTAAACCCTGGCCTGGTCTGCTTGGTCTTCTATAAACCCCAAACCCTGGCCTGGTCTGCTTGGTCTTCTATAAACCCCAAACCTGGCCTGGTCTGCTTGGTCTTCTATAAACCCCAAACCCTGGCCTGGTCTGCTTGGTCTTCTATAAACCCCAAACCCTGGCCTGGTCTGCTTGGTCTTCTATAAACCCCAAACCCTGGCCTGGTCTGCTTGGTCTTCTATAAACCCCAAACCCTGGCCTGGTCTGCTTGGTCTTCTATAAACCCCAAACCCTGGCCTGGTCTGCTTGGTCTTCTATAAACCCCAAACCCTGGCCTGGTCTGCTTGGTCTTCTATAAACCCCAAACCCTGGCCTGGTCTGCTTGGTCTAGTTCGCAAGCATTCCCGGAAGTCTCGCGATGTTGCACATGTGGTGATATCCAACTCAGACTCATCATCTGGCTTCAAAACGTAAATCCTAACTCTTGCGGTAGTTCAATGGTAAATCTCATCCGTAGCTGTATTCTATGTAGTTATAACCGGAATTTATGGAAACAACAGGAAGAAAGGTCCAATTGGATTTTCATTTGGCTAAATTATTCTCAATGCAATATTTTTTATTATTACATTGATTGATGAAACCATAACATTTATCCAGATTATTAGCTGCTTCTTAACACAACAGGTCATTACTAAATCTAAATTCAATGTGGCTAAATACATTTGCTAAATGAGCCACGTTAGGAGGAAAAACATGAACTAGGTCCTACTTGTATGTTTTCTACAGAAATGTCAGTGTCTTGAATACCCTAGGTTTTTCAAGGAATGATCATTCATTCAAATATTATTTTGAAATTGTAACAATATAATTTTGTTATGCAATAAATGGCTATTTCTGTTACATGCACATTTGTATTTCTGGAGTGGAATGAGCTTATCTAATCAGTGTGCAAATGATACTGTAGTTGTGGTTTAGTTACCCCATGAGTCAATGTCAGAGGAGAAGAGAAAAAAAACAATTAACTACTACATGCACACACACACAGATTGTGTAATTGCCGTCATTACACAGCCAACCTTTGTTTTCACATTACCCATCCCCATCATTCCACCCCTCACTTAACTGCTGCAGCCAACATGACCCAGTTTCTCACACTGTAGCTGCATGAGAGTCGAGGTTTCCAGTACCCGTACGGTTAACTGTGCCAAAGGAGAAGTGCATAACCAGTCTAAAGTCCGTCAAAAGCTGCTCCGCATACAGATCAGAGGGATTTCACAACATAGCAGACTGCTACATTAAACCAAGATGGTGATTATGTCTGGAACATACACGCTGGGGATCATATGTCTGGTCCTTCTGATTGTTCTGTTGGCCTGCATCATGTACCATCCACTGAAGAAATACTTTCAGGACTGGAACGATTTGAGGCCAATCCCTGGAGTGGATGGAGCTTATCCAATCATTGGGAATGCACTTCTGTTCAGCACTAATGCAGGAGGTAAGATCCTCTCCTCTGAGCTGTATTTAGGTTAGGCTATCTAATATTTCCCAAGTAAAAAATGCAATAGCAGTACTTTTTCTTTTTTGGTAGATTTCTTCAACCAGATTATTGAAGGCACTAAGGAGTTCAGACATTTACCATTGCTGAAGGTTTGGGTTGGACCCCTGCCATTGGTGGTCTTATTTCATGCAGAGACTGTGGAGGTAATCGCCACACTGCTGGGACTTTTTTACTACCTGTATTACTGCTGACGCTGACTGGATAATCATCAGATACTGTCAGAGATATAGCACATTACCTATCCATTGAGCATAACTTTAATGTTTAAACTTAATTTGGATCCCCATTAGCTGACGTCATGACGACAGCAAGTCTTCCAATCTTTTGTTAATTCTGGTCTGTGTTTCTGGATCTGTTCTCATTTCATTTGTTCTCTTCCAAGGCGATTCTGCACAGTTCCAAACACATAGACAAGGCCTATTTCTATAGGTTTATGCAGCCTTGGCTGGGGACTGGCCTGCTCACCAGGTAGGTCATTTTCCTCTTCCTTCCTTCCCCCATTATCAAAAACAGTATTGGCACTGAGGACTTTAAACTGATTACATATATATCGCTGTCGATTTAACTTCTTGAGAATACAGGGGGTGCTATTTTCCCATTAGCATAATTTGCTCTACAGATTAAACTGCCTCTTATTCAATTATTGCTCTTACTATATGCATATAAATAATACCATTGGAAAGAAAACAATCTCTAGTTTCTAAAACCGTTTCAATTTTGTCTCTGAGTCATACACAAGTCATTTGACAGCACTTTCCCTGACCAAGAAGTAGAATGCAAGAAGTCTATGCTCGCTTCAACGCTCTGCCTATATATGGTCATGACCCCTATGACCAGAAACACACTTCATTCGCCTTCCTCTGGGTGTCAAGAGGACGTCAGAGGAGAAATTCTTTGTTTATCTGGTACTGACGTGAAATAAGACCTATTTCTTTGGCGTGACCGACAACTTCCGGCTTTCTGATTCGCACGAGTTGGAGCTGCGATTGTGTACTGTTTTGCTGGCGTTATGGATGAAAACTATCTCCGTGGGGGGCGCTACCGGATCAGGGTTGGTGACTCGTGAGAAGTTTTAAGGCAGCCCTCTGCACCCCTCTGATTCAGTGTTGGTTTTATCCAAAATGGCACCCTATTCCCTTTATAGTCACAAATTATAGTCAAATTATATTCACAAATTATAAATAAATCATTTTTATAAAAAAAAAAGATAAATAATTTTTGTTATATCCAATTGGTAGTTACAGTCTTGTCCCATCGCTGTAACTCCCGTACGGACTCGGGAGAGGCGAAGGTCGAGAGCCAAACACGATCCTGCCAAGCCGCATTGCTTCTTGACACACTGCTCGCTTAACCCGGAAGCTAGCCGCACCAATGTGTCAGAGGAAACACCATCTAGCTGGCAACCGAAGGCAGCGTACATGCGCCCAGCCTGCCACAAGGAGTCGCTAGAGCGTGATGGGACAAGGATATTCCAGCCAGCCTCCCCTAACCCGGACAACACTGGGCCAATTGTGCACCACCTCATTGGTCTCCTGGTCGCGGCCGGCTGCGACACAGCCGGGATCGAACCCGGATCTGTAGTGATGCCTCTAGCACTGTGATGCAGCGCCTTAGACCGCTGCACCACTCGGCAGGCCATAGTGCACTACTTTTAACCAGGGCCAATAGGGCTTTATAAAGAATTGGGCTGTATAAAGAATAGGGTGTCATTTGGGACATACTCGAGGTAATTCTCTGTCCTGCCTCTAACAGCACAGGGGATAAGTGATTCTCTCTCTGTCCTGCCTCTAACAGCACAGGGGATAAGTGATTCTCTCTCTGTCCTGACTAACAGCACAGGGGATAAGTGATTCTCTCTCTGTCCTGACTCTAACAGCACAGGGGATAAGTGGCGTGGCAGAAGGAAGATGTTGACCCCGACTTTCCATTTCTCCATCTTGGCTGAGTTTCTGGAGGTGATGAATGAGCAGGCTGAGGTTTTAACACAGAAACTGGAGAAGCAGTCGGGAGGAGATCCATTCAACTGTTTTAGCTACATCACACTCTGTGCTTTGGACATTATTTGTGGTGAGTGACTGATTTTGGAACGGCACTGTAAAAATCAACTCTCCAAATCTGTGATCAAAGTAATTTGTAATAAATGCTAATGATAACATATTGATTCCTATTTTTTGTTTTTGTTTCAGAAACGGCAATGGGAAAGAACATCTACGCACAAAGTAACAGTGAGTCTGAGTACGTCCGCAGTGTGTACAAGTAAGTATTACCATGTTAATAAACTATCATGACATAGTCTTATACACTGTCTACATCCTGTCTATATCCTGTCTATATCCTGTCTACATTCCTTGGTGTTTCTGTTAGATTTACTGAGCTCTCTTTACAGAATGAGTGACATCATCGGTCGTCGCCAGAGAGCCCCCTGGTATTGGTCAGACTTCATCTACAGTCTGTTATGGGAGGGGAAGGACCATGACAATAGACTGAGGATCCTCCATTCATTCACTCAGAGTGTGAGTAGATCTACTGAGGTCTTTAAGGTCCAAGTGTTTATGGTTTGGACTGCCAAAAATGATCATGCTAACAAAATGGATATAACAATATATAACAGATAAGAAAGGATTCCAGTTGACTGACTATCATCTGTTATATATTGTAATAATCATCTTGTTAGCATGGCTATTGGCACAGATTTATTTTGAACAAAAATGAAATATAAAGGTATGGTATTAATGTTTGTGTAATCTCCAGGTGATCAAGGAGAGAGCAGAAAGCATGGAGAATGCAGGTTCTGACAGTGAATCTGACCATGGCATCAAAAGGAGAAGACTTGCCTTCCTGGACATGCTGTTAAAAGCCACTGATGAGGAGGGAAATTACTTGAGCCATAGTGATATCCAAGAGGAGGTGGACACCTTTATGTTTGAGGTAGTGTAATGAAACCCAACACCAATATGATCACACATTTAGCATGCGACTCCACTGAGGCCCTCTGCAATCGAACAACACTTCATATTGTAGGTGGGATAGTTGCTCTTTGTACTTGAATTTACTAGATGTACATTAGACAACTGCACATGCGTTACGTCCCAAATGGCACCCTATTCAACACAACTCTAATGGGTCCCAAATGGCACACTGTTCAACACAACCCTAATGCGCTCTTCTGAATGATTGTGTGTTGTTAGGGCCATGACACCACAGCAGCCTCTATGAACTGGGCCCTTCACCTACTGGGATCCTACCCTGAGGTCCAGACCAAGGTCCAAGAGGAGCTCCAATTGGTGTTTGGTAAATATACTCCTTTTCATTCATATTCCTGTTCTCTCCTCATCCCATGTGACAGTTGTATTACATATAGTGTCTCTCTGTCTCACTACTGCTTTACATTGATATTCCTGTTCTCTCCTTTTCGCATGTGACCATTGTATTATGAAATCCCATCCATATATCCCTCTTTTTCCCACCCAGGTTCCTCCAACCGTTCCGTCACCGTCGATGACCTGAAGAGGTTACGTTACCTTGAATGCGTCATCAAGGAGACCCTTCGCCTCTTCCCCGCCGTGCCCATGTTCGCACGCACCGTAAGCGACGACTGTCACATCAGTAGGTGGCAGCAGATTGTCCCAAAGTGCACCTTTACCTGTAAAACGGCAGCAGACTAAGATCCTCACTGTTTGAAGCCACGGGTGTCATCTCCATCTCATTGAAACAGCACATGTCAGGACTTTTATTTCCGTCTGCCAATGTCAGCTCTGGCAGCCTGTTCTCCATTCTCTCCGCTTGCAGTAAAAGCATTTTCTGATAGCGTAAAACCAAGGCGGAAGCAAATGGATGGATTTCACTGTTAGACTAATTAGAATATTATATGCACTTCCTGTTATCTCTGAATATAAGCATAACTGTAGTTTTAGAGGAAATACAGATTTCAACATTTTCAGAGGAGTTTGTCGACTCAGTGGCGAAATCACAGTGTTAGTAATCCGGTCTTCCTTCTCAGGGTGGGCAAGCATCTGTTAGTCTGAGTATGGGTACATGTCACTCTTTGCCAAAAGACTGAGCTTTGATTCCACTGTGTGACCAAGCAACATCCTTACTTAATACAAGTCAGTGTTTTACTGCAGGTAGAAAATACTGACATGATGTTCAACGCAACTGTCAGCACAATGAGCCCACAGTTAGAAATGAATTAAATGTAATTCCATGACTGATACTTAATATCCTCCCATTACAGATGGCTTTAAAATTCCTAAAGGAGTGAATGCCCTGATCATTCCCTTCGCCCTGCACCGTGATCCACGATACTTCCCGGATCCCGAGGAGTTCCGGCCAGAGCGTTTCCTGATAGAGAACAGCACAGGACGACATCCCTACGCATACATCCCATTCTCCGCTGGACCCAGGAACTGCATCGGTTAGCTCAGGACATACTACCATTCATATCCCTCTCTCCTCTTAATATGGGTCTAATATACGAACCATGATATTTCAAAATGATTGCAATGGTACAGACACAGGGCAAGGACCCAGCTAAATGATTTTGACCCACAGTCTGGCTTCAGGAAGTGGAAAAGAAACTGAAAGGAGAAGCTCAATTTAGAAGCAGGGCGCTGCACCTTCCCTGATGGGTCACATTGCATTAAAGCCAACACTTATTATAAAACAGCTTCCTCACTTACCTCTTTTACGCTCCCATTCCCTTTAAGAGCCCACTCTTCCTCAAGAATCAATCATCCATTTAGCGAGGAGGAGCAAAGGAGCACTGACTCTCCATCTCCTGAGAGGAGAGCCACTGCCGCCAATCAGCCCTGTCTCCCACACAATGAATGAGACAGATTGTCTCTCTCCTCAAGATGATAGAGTGGGGGGGTAGAGAGAACAGAGAGAGAGAGTGACAAAGAGAGAGACCCACAAAAGCTGAATGAAAGGAAAGAGTTGTCTGATTTTGTGGTCAGATTGTTGTCTACTGTATGTCTGAATCTGTATTGCCTACTACTTACTAAAACTACAGACTGTGTACTAATACTACATACTATTTTGAACATACTGTTCAGTAAAAAAGTATGCAGTAAGCAACAAATATAAACATACCACTCACCCATACTGAGAAGGCTTCATCTGAATGCGCAAGTGAGCTTGATCCCCGCCATTCATTCATTTTTGTAGAGCGCGTCCCCTATTTTGATTATCAGCTGTTGTGAAACACCTGTGAGGGTGAAAAGACAATTCTCTTCCTCAATAGTGTGCAGCAAATTCTACTTGATAAAAATACAAAATTAGTATGACATCCTGGCATTTAAAGCATACTCAAATTTCTAAATGTCACATACCCAAAAAGCCTACTATTTAGAACACAAGTATTGGTATTCGGAAAGGCCTATGTCAGTGTGTGGTGTCCTCACATGTATGTCTGTATGTCCTTTGTCTCCAGGCCAGCGGTTTGCCATGATGGAGGAGAAGGTGGTGCTGTCTTCGGTGTTGCGTCACTTCTCCGTGCGGGCCTGCCAGAGCCGAGAGGAGCTGAGACCTCTGGGTGACCTCATACTCCGACCAGAGAAGGGTATTTGGATTACGCTAGAGAAGAGACAATGCTAGAGAAGAGATGCTAGTCTCCCCCGGCAAACAGCTTCTAATATAATACTATGGTACTTTGTCATGCTAGAGAAGAGTTGCAAGCCTCACATGGCTAACAGCTTCCACTATGGTACTTTGTCATGCTAGAGAAGAGATGCTAGCCTCCCCCGGCTAACAGCTTCCACTATAATACTATGGTACTTTGTCATGTCGTAATACATTGTTTTGTTGTAGCCTCTTTCTCAAGTGTTTTTTTAATAAATACAAATGATGTATGAAGGTTAAATTGTTTTCTTTGGTTGAATAAAGTAAAACAAAGAGATTCTGTCTGGATAAATATATTTGCTAAATCAGTGTTTCTGACCTAATGATTCAGCTCCAGTGGCGACCCGTAATTCAGGGCAGGTGAGGCAGAGCCCTGTTCAGCAAAATTAAAAAGTGCCTGTTATTTTGGCTTTAATATGTATCACATCAGTTTGCAAACAATGTAAAAAAATATATAATTGAGTTAATAAAGCCGCTTACAAACATGGTCTCTTTTGCTTTCTTGAGTAAGGCAGCTCCAAAATGCAGGTGTTTCAGCCTAGCTCAGTGCTTTTTGTGGTGGTGGTGCAGCCAGTGGAAAATACGGAGCGTAGGGGTTAGTAATGTTCTCTAGTTGCGCCATGGTTGGCTCAGTGTTCTGTTACTCATGGGAACACTATGTCACCGCAAAATCTACGGGCAGAGCTCGAAAAATCAAGCCCCTTGGGTGCTGCCATATAGTTAAATTAGAAGTGCCCATCCAAGAAGGCTCAAGGTGATTGGCCACAGATAAAATGATGTCAAATCACATTATATCTACCATAGCTTTGATTGGACTGTCAACATCATACATTCAATCTTATCTAGCAAGCTAGCAGTCATCATCATGAATCAAGACGACAATCTACTGGCAAATCCTTTTTAATCCTTGTCATATGAAGAGAAATTATAGATCAAACGTATCGGTGCTCATAGGCCATTGGACATAAACATTACACAAGTTGGAAATCGCAAATTCAACAATGAGTGGTTTGGAAGGAATCCGTGGCTAACTGCAAGCGTTGCAAATTAATCGCTAGCCTGCTATTCAGTGGAGTGGGTGTGTGGTCTGGGTTTAAGGGTCTCTTTTCCAAGCTTAAAAGGATAGACATTCAACATTGTCCATGCTGTCAATCCAGCATGATTTCTGCCACGTTCAAAACAACTGGAAACTCGGAACTGGGAAATCTGACTTCAGTGAGTTCAAGACAACTGGGAACTCAGAAAAAAATTACCTCCGACTGGGAAAATAAGTTTTCAATGGTCATCCAACTCAGAATTCCAAGTCGGGAATTCTTTCTAGCGCTCCGACCTAAAGATCACTGATGTCAGTGTTCCCAGTTGTCTTGAAAGCACTGTAAATCCAGAAAACGTTAGACTTTGATGACAAAATTTGTCCACACAGGACCGCCGCACCACCTTCCTGTTCAAAGCACAGCACAACAAGATGAGCCCAAAAATGTCTTGTATGCTGCTGCATAAATTATGTAATATGCCAGGGAGATATATATACTGTAGCTAAGAAAGTCATACTATGTGTATGTTGTGTAGTAAGCTGTTAGCTGTTGGTGGTGCACATGTAGCCTATAGCCTGTTTTAGAGAAATGTCATAGAATATTGTAAGAGCTTTCATGGTCGTCTGCTTATATGCCCCCTTTATTTATCGTACGGTTCTGACTTGATGTACATGAAGAATACTGTAAGAACGGCCCATGTTCTGAATTCTGTCACTGTAGATTTCAGAAGTGCTGAACAAATAGTTATATTGACTTTGTCCGTTCAAGCTCGCTCATTAATGTATTAATGGAAATTATGAATTGCCTCTTATCTCCTCGTCGTCCCCTCATGCCATAGTTTGTACATCTCAATTCACAGTAGAAACCATATTTGTTTAAGCAAGTCAGCCATATCAGCTATGTTTTTTTAAAGGAGGTAAATGAGGCTGAATGAACTGTTCCGCTGCCAGACAAGGCTCCGCTGATAGCCAGGTGTAGCAGTGGTAAGGATTCACTCCATTGTGCTGGAAAGAGAGGTCTGCTGTTGGTACAGCTTTATGTAGGCCCAAACAGTTTGTGTGAACCTTTTGTCACCGTTATAGTGCAATTAATGTGTTGTGTTGTGTCATGGCTTAGCTGGCATGCTTCACATTTTTTGTTGTTGAGTTTGCCCAACCAATATTTACATGCTGTTCAGCTCTGAGATGCTGGGTATTACCTGTAATGAATTCCATCATGATGGGCTTCAGATTGGCAGCTCTGCCCTCCCTGGCTCTCCGATGCCCCATAATTTCCAACATAATTTGCAGGATGTCCAAGTAATAAAGAGACTGGCAGGAATCTTCCGTCATTAGTTGGATTCCAGGTTGTGCATGACTCAGGTGAGAGCTGGTCTCCTGGGGAACTGATCTGACTGAGCTGACTAATGCAAAACTCAGTATGAGTTCACAGTGGCCATGCACCACCAAACTTTACCACACTCTAGACACCAGGGTGAACGTTTGAGGATTGATTAGTTAATTGGAACCCATCCAAACTGATCAAAATAGCACCCTCCTGAGAAGGCTTGTTTGAAATAACGCAGGATGTCCACCGTGGGCCAGTATTGCACCTCATCAGCAGTGATGTAGTGGTTAAAAATAATTGTTGGGTAAACTAATCGCTGTTCACAGTGAAAAAAGCTCCCTATACTCACAATTCATTTTTCCACAAAAGGTGGGTAAACTGCGTTACTTGTGTTTACCCTCCACTACAACACTGCTCATCAGCTGTTCACTCTCCTCAAGGCAACAGATAGGGTGCAAGTCAGGGTCCATATCCACAAAGCATCTTAAACTAGGAGTGCTGATCTAGGATCAGGTCCCCCCTGTCCATGTAATCTCACTCATTGTGATATAAAAGGCAAAAGTCATCCTAGAACAGCACTCCCACTCAGACACACTAGCCCAGTTTATACCTGATTCAAACGTGTCCTTTGTCCTGATCTTGTCCACATTCTGATTTTGCCCGTCATTTTTAGACAAGTGCAGACAATCAAAAGACACATTGTGATCAGATCTCCCTGCCAACCTCCGGAGGAAGTCAGGGACTCATTGTGTCTAGATATCTTACAAGTCTAGACAGATCTGGACAATGAAACCATTTAAATCATCATTATTTCACTCTCTAAAATCATTGACAGGTGGCACCATTGACTTGATTTCTCTTTTTAAAAAATACACATTTGTTTGACAGAATATCTATAAAATAATGTGCATACAGGGAGGGACCAGGAAATCCTTTCACAATGTGGACGCAGTGGATGGATAAGAGAGACATTTTAATACCATGTGTAAATACAATGGCTTATAATATGTGGGCACAATCAGAGTGTGGATGAGATCAGGACAAAGGACGAATGTTAGAATCAGGTATAAACAGGACTTTTGTGAATCCAGGTCAAGGGCTCCAGTCTTACTCATACCCAACTGGGCATAGATGTCAATTTAACGTCTATTCCACGTTGGTTCAACGTAATTTCATTGAAAGGACATGGAAACAACATTGTTTAGCCAGTGTGTGCCCAGTGGGAAATGGACACTCCAAATCAGCAAAAGTTGAATGGGAGGAGCGGAGTCCCACAGTCAATCAATGCAATGCCTTAGATTTAGTGGCTGGCTAACATAATGCCTCTTCAAGGAAGTATAAAGCTGACAACATTCCAGATCCCTTTTTTAATGGATTTCTCGAACCCTGTTGAAACAGAAGACAAGATCCATGGCCATGACGATGTTTACAGGGGCCTATTCATTACGTCCATTCTGTTGGAAAACTGTTCCTAAATAGAAGCAAACGGAACGGGGAGGTACCTGCCTGAATTTGTCCAATAGAGACTCTTGTTTTGCGGTTTGCTACCATTTGGTTGTTAAATGGTCAATCGTTTCCGTAACGAATACACCCCAGGTAGTGAAGTGATGCTCATGCAGTAAAAGGCTCTATGTTGTTGTATGGTGAAAAGCAGTTGTTTCATGACACCTCTACAACATCCACTCCCCTAAAATAATGTGAGGCCCAACCGAACAACTACACAATAACATGAATAACACAATGAATAGGGTCAGGTAGGGCATCCTGAGTGGCACAGCGGTCTAAGGCATTGCATTGCAGTGTGAGAGGTGTTACTACAGACCCGGGTTCATTCCCGGGCTGTGCCAAAGGACGGTGCACAATTGTCCCAGCGTCGTCCAGGTTAGGGGAGGGTTTGGCTGGTGGGGCTTTACTTGGCTCACTGCGCCTTAGCAACTCCTTGTGGCGGGTCTGGTGCCTGCAGGCTGACCCCGGTCGCCTGTTGAACAGTGTTTCCTCCGACACATTGGTGCTTCTGGGTTAAGCTGGCGGGTGTTAAGGAGCGTGGTTAGGTGGGTCATGTTTCGGAGAACATGTGTTTCCTCTCGCGAGACCGTAGCAGCAATGAATAGGGTCAGGTGTTATCAGTGTTGCGGTGTTCTAGGCGTTAACACAACCTCAACACAGTCCCTTTGGTAAAATGAGATTTGTGCCAGACAGACTGCTGAAAGCACAGAGAAAAGAGATTGATTTAGAGTGGAACACACAGCCTGGTTCTTTTGAAATGTGATTGAAGGACAGCTCAGCTCACTGAGCCGCATGCAAACAGTCCACAACCTGTGATACTGAGTGGTCACAACCTCTGTGACCAAGACCCAGTGCTAGCTGCTGTCTGGTTTGGAGGTAGCCCGTCATTACCCCATTAGGAGATTACAGCAGATAACACCAGGACTTCAGTCTTCTTCATCAAACGCCTCTACATACGGCTGACACTGCACAACGAGGGGAGATCAATGCCATCCAAAACATAGAGGGAGGATGTTAAATCTCCCGAAATAACTAGCTGGAATACCTCTCTCTGTTGATTGATTCTCCCTTGAAGAGAACAATCTTCAAACTTTTAGTTCACAGGATTTTTTGAAATAGCAGCAGCAGAGTTGTGAAAAGAATGTGTAACAGCGTTCCCAGCATTATACAGGTACCTGCCAAAATAAAGTGCTTATGGTGTCCCAACGCGCTATTAAGACCTTTTATGTTGGTGTTTCCATTATTTTGGCAGCTCTCCAGAGGGTGGTGCAGTCTGCCCAACGCATTACCGGGGGGCAAACTTCCCACCCTCCTGAAAACCTACAGCACCCGATGCCATAGGAAGGCCAAAAAGATCATCAAGGACATCTACCACCCGAGCCACTGCCTGTTCACCCCGCTATCATCCAGAAGGCGAAGCCAGTACAGGTGTATCAAAGCTGGGACCGAGAGACTGAAAAACAGCTTATATCTCAAGGCCATCAACAGCCATCACTAGCACATCAGAGGCGGCTGCCTATAGACATAGATTAGGATTCACTGGCCACTTTTAGGAATGGATCACTAGCCACTTTAATAGTGTCTTCGTATCTAGCATTACTCATCTCATATGTATAAACTGCACTCCACACTATTCAATGGTATCTTAGTCACTTTTAAATTGGGTTTACATATTGCATCACCTATTTCATATGTATATACTTACTGTATTGTATTCTATACTATACCACTGACTGTTAAACAGCCATCTCCAGCACATCAGAGGCTGCTGCCTATAGACATAGATTAGGAATCACTGGCTACTTTAAGGAAATTAAACACTAGCCACTTTAATAATGTCTCCGTATCTTGCATTAATCATCTCATTTGTGTAAAATTTACTATTCTACGGTATCTTAGTCACTTTAATTGTTTGTAAATATTGCATCACTCATCTCATATGTATATACTGTACTCTATACTAAGTCACTGTATCTTAGTCCAATGCTGCTCTGACATACACTACCATTCAAAAGTTTGGGGTCACTTACAAATGTCCTTGTTTTTGAAAGAAAAGCACATTTCTTTGTCCATTAAAATAACATAAAATTGATCAGAAATACAGTGTAGACATTGTTAATGTTGTAAATGACTATTGTAACTGGAAACGGCAGATTTTTTATGGAATATCTACATAGGCGTACAGAGGCCACCATCAGCAACCATCACTCCTGTGTTATAATGGCACGTTGTGTTAGCTAATCCAAGTTGATCATTTTAAAAGGCTAATTGATCATTAGAAAACCCTTTTGCAATTATGTTAGCACAGCTGAAAACGGTTGTTCTGATTAAAGAAGCAATAAAACTGGCCTTCTTTAGACTAGTTGAGTGTTTGGAGCATCAGCGTTTGTGGGTTCGATTACAAGCTCAAAATGGCCAAAAACAAAGCACTTTCTTCTGAAACTCGTCAGTCTATTCTTGTTCTGAAAAATGAAGGCTATTCCATGCGAAAAATTGCCAAGAAACTGAAGATCTGGTACAACGCTGTGTACTACTCCCTTTACAGAACAGTGCAAACTGGCTCTAACCAGAATAGAAAGAGGAGTGGGAGGCCCCGGTGCACAACTGAGCAAGAGGACAAGTACATTAGAGTGTCTAGTTTGAGAAACAGATGCATCACAAGTCCTGAACTGGCATATTCTTTAAATTGTCACACCCTGATCAGTTTCACCTGTCCTTGTTATTGTCTCCACCCCCTCCAGGTGTCGTTTGTTATCCCTGGTGTATTTATCCCTGTGTTTCCTGTCTCTCTGTGCCAGTTCGTCTTGTATGTTTCAAGTCAACCAGCGTGTTTTTCCCATGCTCCTGCCTTTTCTATTCTCTTTTACTAGTCCTCCCGGTTTTGACCCTTGCCTCTTTTCGAGACTCTGTACCCGCCTGCCTGACCATTCTGCCTGCCACACTGTACCTCCTGGACTCTGAACTGGTTTTGAGTTTTTTTCTGTCCACGACCATTCTCTTGCCTACCTCTTTTGGATATAATAAATATCAAAGACTCAAACCATCTGCCTCCTGTGTCTGCATCTGGGTCTCGCCTTGTGCCCTTATATAAATAGTACCCGCAAAACACCAGTCTCAACGTCAACAGTGAAGAGGTGACTCTTGGATGCTGGCCTTCTAGGCAGAGTTCCTCTGTCCAGTGTTTGTGTTCTTTTGCCCATCTTAATCTTTTCTTTTTATTGGCCAATCTGAGATATGGCTTTTTCTTTGCAACTCTGCCTAGAAGGCCAGCATCCCGGAGTCGCCTCTTCACTGTTGATGTTGAGACTGGTGTTTTGTAGGTAATATTTAATGAAGCTGTCAGTTGAGGATTTGTGATGCATCTGTTTCTCAAACTAGACACTCTAATGTACTTGTCATCTTGCTCAGTTGTGCACCGAGGCCTCCCACTCCTCTTTCTATTCCGGTTAGAGCCAGTTTGCACTGTTCTTTGAAGGGAGTAGTACACCTCCACCACGGCATTCCCTCCACCCCTCCATTTTCCCCACCCCTCCACCTCTCCACCCTCCACCCCTCCATTTCCTCCATATCTTCTCATTCAACCCCTCCATTCCCTTCTGAAGACACTGGTCGAAAGTCTATCCACACAGACTATAATGGATGTATAGTCTCTGATTGGCTGATCATTGGTAAACATCATGGATCGATTACACTAAAGGAAAAGTTTAGAGTGAACTCATCAACAAGGTGTGTCCCAAGTGTCACCCTGTTCCCTATATAGTGCACTAATTTTGAACAGAGCCCATTCAGAGTCGGTTAAATTGCTGAGATTGACAGTATGAGACTGAGATGAGATCGAGAGCATGAGGCTAGAAACATGGCAAACCTCTGGGCAAACTCATATACATCATTTAAAGCTGGAATCCGTAATGATGAAACTGCTATGTCCATTTGCAATATTACAACGACAAAGGAGTTTCTATAAACAATGATCACGTTTTTTCCCACTCGTACATCATTGCACATCATTGAACATCATTGCACGCGTGATAGAACAGCTATTTTTTTTACCACAATGCTGGATGCTCCTCTCCTCTGTTTTATCAACAAAAAAACTATCACAAATGTGCTGTGGCTAACAGTGGTGCTGTTTCACCTTATGCAGATTTCAGCTTTAAGATAATCCACTTCAACGACTAATGATTTGAAATGTGTGTTTTTGTCATGTAATGAGAGGAAGAGCTTTGACTCGGAACATAAAGGTCCCTCTATCTATAGATACTGTTTCATCAGTATTGTATCGTAATCATTCTGAGATGACGTAAAACAAGTGCTGCATGCCAGGATGCATTTTGAGGATATATACTTTTCTTACACAAACTAAATGAGACATTAGTAATGCCCTCACATGCAAAAGGTCACACAGAGGGAATCTGCTGCAACCCTTCCCCTTGGAGACAAGCATGAGATCAGGGCTGGCATTTGGAAGGCTACAGTGCTGCTGAACACCTAAGAGCAATGTCATCACCTCTGTCACAGAGAAAAGGTCAAATCCTCCCAAGTACAGCTTCATAATTGTCTACAAAGGTCTTACCCCATCCATTTTCCTGACTTCTACTACTAACCCTTATCTTAATCCTTATCTTAACCTTTATCAGGTTACTACTGGATTATAGCCGTGTCACTTTATCGTTAACCATCATTTTCAGTTACTGTAGCTTAGCTCCAGATATTTTCCTTGGTGATGAATTGACTGCAATTTAAAAGAGAATAGATCATGAGGAAGGCTGATGAGATAAAATTAGAACTTGTGGTTCACATTTGTCACACCCTGATCTGTTTCACCTGTCTTGTGATTGTCTCCACCCCCTCCAGGTGTCACTTATTTTCCCTGGTGTATATATCCCTGTGTTTCCTGTCTCTCTGTGCCAGTTCGTCTTCTATGTTTTTCAAGTCAACCAGCGTTTTTCCCGTACTCCTGCTTGTATTCTCTTTTGCTAGTCATCCCGGTTTTTGACCCTTGCATGTTTTCTGGACTCCGTACCCGCCTGCCTGACCATTTTGCCTGCCCTGACCTCTAGCCTGCCTGCCACTCGGTACCTCCTGGACTCTGAACTGGTTTTGACCTTTTGCCTCTCCACGACCATTCTCTTGCCTACCCCTTTTGGATTGTTTAATAAATATCAAGACTCAAACCATCTGCCTCCTGTGTCTGCATCTGGGTCTCGCCTTGTGCCCTTATACATTGGTGGTTACACAAATAGAGTTTAGATTATACTGTAGTTTGTATGTTTCTTCTTCTTGGAATAGTGGTGATAATTATACTGAGGCAGTAACGCACGCACGTACTTTGAGCTAGCTAGTGTAACAGTTTTGCTTCCATCCCCCTCCTTAACCCAACCTGGGCTACAACCAGGAACAACGCTGAACACAGCAACAACTGCCTCCTACGAAGAATCATCACCTATCATTCCATTAAACCCGCAGCCATTACAGAGCAAGGGAAACAACTACTTCAAAGTCTCAGAGTGATTGACGTCACCAGTTGAAACACTATTAGCGCACACCGCTAACTAACTAGCCATTTCACTCCGGTTACACTAGGTTAGCTTTCGCCTTGCAGCATGTGCTAACCACATCTACTAGCGCACTGCTAACTAGCAAGCCATTTCACTCCGGTTACACTAGGTTAGCTTTCGCCTTGCAGCGTGGGCTAACCGAATCTTCGAAAGTCTCTTTGTTATCTTCCATTGTGGGAAAATAGCAGCACGAATCATTGTGTTGTTATGACGATCAGATATAATGAAAAACCAGGGCCTCCAGAGTGGCACAGCGGTCTAAGGCACTGCATCGCAGTGTGAGAGGCGTTACTAAAGACCCGGGTTTATTCCTGGGCTGTGCCACAACCTGTGGCCGGGAGTCCCATAGGACGGTGCACAATTGGCCCAGCATTGTCCGGGTTAGGGGAGGGTTTGGCCGGTGGGGCTTTACTTGGCTCATCTTGCTCTAGCGACTCCTTGTGGCGGGCCGGGTGCCTGCAGGCTGACCCCGGTCGCCAATTGAACTGTGTTTTCTCCGACACATTGGTGCGGCTGGCTTCTGGGTTAAGCTGGCGGGTGTTAAGGAGCGTGGTTAGGTGGGTCATGTTTCGGAGGACGCATGTGTCACGTTGTATACTGATTGGAGACAGACGCAGGAATACGAAATCGTTTTTTATTTATTTCACTACCCAAAAATAGCGTACAAACACGTACTGTATATCACACAGGGCTGTAACCCAAACCAAAGAGCGCGGTGTAAACCTAGAATAAATACACGGGACGAGACCCGTAATAACGATACACGGGACGAGACCTGTAATAACAAGTGCACACTAACACGGTATGTAAACCGTAATACAATGTACAGTAAACGTAGCACAAAAGTCAATACCACAGAGCACAGGTACTCACAAGACCAATGGACATGGAACAATAATCGACAAGGACAATGGGGAACAGAGGACACAGTTATACACATACTAATCCGGGGGAATAGGAACCAGGTGTGCGTAATGAGACAAGACAGTCTGGGGTTTGTGGTGATGATCCAGTTCAGTGACGCCTAGAAGGCCGATGATGAACCCCCTGGAGCTGGTGAAGGAATAAGTGGCAGTACCGGGGGAATCCGTGACATCATAACTCCACCTTCGCCTCTCCCGAGCCTGTTGGGGAGTTGCAGCGATGAGACAAGATCACAAATTGGGGTGAAAAAGGGGGTAAAATACAACAACAAAAAATAAACTAATAATAATGAAGAGCAGCATTGTGTGTGAGGTAGGAGGCGTGTCTTTATCACATCATCTTCCTTTGAACTTTTTGCATAATGAATCAGAAACATATTTGAATGCATTAATGGACATTTACACGTAATTAAACTGAATTTGATCCCTTTGTTCTTGCAGGGCTGTATCTTTGTAAACAGGAGCTCTATGAGGCTGAGGTAACATCATCCATTCCCACGCCTCTGCACTACAGAGGCTGCCCAAGATAGGATGACCTCAGACTGGGTATTGATTGTCCTTGCGCTGGCTACTACTCTGGGACCATTCCCGCTCAGATATAAGCATATCTGAATCACAACGACTTAGAGCGGATTAGCAACTTGATCTCCTCAAAAAAATATCTAGACAGGAACAATGTTAAGAGGCAACGTAGGCTACTGTATAATGAATAGCTCTTGCTAGGGACAATTTGACACAAGTGAAGGGGCCAACCCAGCATCATGTCTTGCATCAATCAAAACCACGAATAGAGTCAGTCACCAGTTAGAGACAGACATCAGATAGATAGAGACAGACATTAGAAAGAGACAGACTTTATATAGAGACAGACATTATATAGAGACAGACATCATTAACAGACAGACATAAGATAGAGACAGACATCAGATAGAGACATACTTTATATAGAGACAGACATCATTAACAGACAGACATTAGATAGAGACAGACATCAGATAGAGACATACTTTATATAGAGACAGACAAAAAAGACAGAAGTTAGATAGAGACAGACATCAGAGACAGACATTATATAGAGACAGACAATAGATAAGGCAGAGATCAGATAGAGATGGACATTAGATAGAGACAGACATTAGATAAAGACAGACATCAGAGACAGATATTAGATAGAGCAGCCATCAGATAGAGACAGATATCAGAGACAGATATTAGATAGAGACATACACTGATTAGAGACAGACATTAGACATCAGAGACAGACATTAGATAGAATCAGACATTAGATAGAGACAGACATAAGAGACAGACATTAGATAGAGCAGCCATCAGATAGAGACAGACATCAGACAGATATTAGATAGAGAAGCCATCAGATAGAGACAGATATTAGATAGAGACAGACCTTAGATAGAGACAGACATTAGATAGAGACAGACATAAGAGAGACATTAGATAGAGCAGCCATCAGGTAGAGACAGACAACAGAGATGGACATTAGATAGAGACAGACATTAGATAAAGACAGACATCAGAGACAGATATTAGATAGAGCAGCCATCAGATAGAGACAGATATCAGAGACAGATATTAGATAGAGACATACACTGATTAGAGACAGACATTAGACATCAGAGACAGACATTAGATAGAATCAGACATTAGATAGAGACAGACATAAGAGACAGACATTAGATAGAGCAGCCATCAGATAGAGACAGACATCAGACAGATATTAGATAGAGAAGCCATCAGATAGAGACAGATATTAGATAGAGACAGACCTTAGATAGAGACAGACATTAGATAGAGACAGACATAAGAGAGACATTAGATAGAGCAGCCATCAGGTAGAGACAGACAACAGAGACAGATATTAGATAGATACAGACATTAGATAGATACAGACATCAGATAGAGAAAGACATCATTAACAGACAGACATCAGATAGAGACAGACATTAGATGGAGACAGACATCATTAACAGACAGACATTAGATAGAGACAGGCATCATTAACAGACAGACATCAGATAGAGACAGACATTAGATAGAGATAGACATCATTAACAGACAGACAGTAGATAGAGACAGACATCAGGCAGAGACAGACTTTATATAGAGACAGACATTAGGCAGAGACAGACTTTATATAGAGACAGATATTATATAGAGACAGACATCATTAACAGACAGACATTAGATAGAGACATACATCAGATAGAGACAGACTTTATATAGAGACAGACATTATATAGAGACAGACGTCATTAACAGACAGACATTAGATAGAGACAGACATTAGATAGAGACAGACATTAGATAGAGACAGACATCATTAACAGACAGACATCAGATAGAGACAGCCATTAGATAGAGACAGACATTAGATAGAGACAGACATCATTAACAGACAGACATTAGATAGAAACAGACATCAGATAGAGACAGACATCAGATAGAGACAGCCATTAGATAGAGACAGACATTAGATAGAGACAGACATCATTAACAGACAGACATTAGATAGAGACAGATGAGCACGGGTAACATTCGAGAGAGACATCAGGGATTGCAACGTGCTCTGCTTCACGGAAACATGGCTAACTGAAAAGACGCTAACGGAGTCGGTGCAGCCAGCTGGTTTCTTCACGCATCGCGCAGACAGAAACATACATCTTTCTGGTAAGAAGAGGGGCGGGGGGGTATGCCTCATGATTAACGAGACGTGGTGTGACCATCATAACAACACTCAGGAACTAAAGTCATTCTGTTCACCTGATCTAGAACTCCTCACAATCAAATGTAGACCGCATTATCTACCAAGGGAATTCACTTCGGTCATAATCACAGCCGTATATATTCCCCCCCAAGCAGACACATCGATGGCCCTGAACGAACTCTATCTGACTCTCTGTAAACTGGAAACCACACACCCTGAGGCTGCATTCATCGTAGCTGGGGATTTTAACAAGGCTAATCTAAAAACAAAACTCCCTAAATTCTATCAGCACATCGATTGTCCGACCAGGGCTGGCAGAACTCTGGACCATTGTTATACTAACTTCCGCGATGCATATAAGGCCCTCCCCTGCCCTCCTTTCGGAAAAGCTGACCACGACTCCATTTTGTTGATTCCAGCCTACAAACAGAAATTAAAACTACAAGCTCCCGCGCTCAGGTCTGTTCAACGCTGGTCCGACCAATCTGAATCCACGCTTCAAGACTGCTTTGATCACGCGGATTGGAATATGTTCCGCACGGCGTCCAACAACAACAATGATGAATATGCAGATTCGGTGAGCGAGTTCATTAGGAAGTGCATTGACGATGTCGTACCCAGAGCAACGATTAAAACATTCCCAAACCAGAAACCGTGGATTAACGGCAGCATTCGCGTGAAACTGAAAGCGCGAACCACTGCTTTTAACCAGGGCAAGGTGACCGAAAACATGACCGAATACACACAGTGTAGCTATTCTCTCCGCAAGGCTATCAAACAGGCTAAGTCCCAGTACAGAGACAAAATTGAATCGCAATTCAACAGCTCAGACACAAGGGGTATGTGGCAGGGTCTACAGTCTATCACGGATTACAAAAAGAAAAGCAGCCCCGTCGCGGATCAGGATGTCTTGCTCCCAGACAGGCTAAATACCTTTTTTGCCCGCTTTGAGGATAATACAGTGCCACTGACACGGCCCACTACCAAAACCTGCGGGCTCTCCTTCACTGCAGCCGAGGTGAGTAAAACATTTAAACGTGTTAACCCTCGCAAGGCTGCAGGCCCAGACGGCATTCCCAGCCGCGTCCTCAGAGCATGCGCAGACCAGCTGGCTGGTGTGTTTACGGACATATTCAATCAATCCTTAGCCCAGTCTGCTGTTCCCACATGCTTCAAGAGGGCCACCATTGTTCCTGTTCCCAAGAAAGCTAAGGTAACTGAGCTAAACGACTACCGCCCCGTAGCACTCACTTCCGTCATCATGAAGTGCTTTGAGAGACTAGTCAAGGACCATATCACCTCCACCCTACCGGACACCCTAGACCCACTCCAATTTGCTTACCGACCCAATAGGTCCACAGACGACGCAATCGCAACCACACTGCACACTGCCCTAACCCATCTGGACAAGAGGAATACCTATGTGAGAATGCTGTTCATCGACTACAGCTCAGCATTTAACACCATAGTACCCTCCAAACTCGTCATCAAGCTCGAGACCCTGGGCCTCGACCCCGCCCTGTGCAACTGGGTCCTGGACTTCCTGACGGGCCGCCCCCAGGTGGTGAGGGTAGGTAACAACATCTCCACCCCGCTGATCCTCAACACTGGGGCCCCACAAGGGTGCGTTCTGAGCCCTCTCCTGTACTCCCTGTTCACCCACGACTGCGTGGCCATGCACGCCTCCAACTCAATCATCAAGTTTGCGGACGACACTACAGTGGTAGGCTTGATTACCAACAACGACGAGACGGCCTACAGGGAGGAGGTGAGGGCCCTCGGAGTGTGGTGTCAGGAAAATAACCTCACACTCAACGTCAACAAAACAAAGGAGATGATTGTGGACTTCAGGAAACAGCAGAGGGAGCTCCCCCCTATCCACATCGACGGGTCAGTAGTGGAGAAGGTGGAAAGTTTTAAGTTCCTCGGTGTACACATCACGGACAAACTGAATTGGTCCACCCACACAGACAGCGTTGTGAAGAAGGCGCAGCAGCGCCTCTTCAACCTCAGGAGGCTGAAGAAATTCGGCTTGTCACCAAAAGCACTCACAAACTTCTACAGATGCACAATCGAGAGCATCCTGTCGGGCTGTATCACCGCCTGGTACGGCAACTGCTCCGCACACAACCGTAAGGCTCTCCAGAGGGTAGTGAGGTCGGCAGAACGCATCACCCGGGGCAAACTACCTGCCCTCCAGGACACCTACACCACCCGATGTCACAGGAAGGCCATAAAGATCATCAAGGACAACAACCACCCAAGCCACTACCTGTTCACCCCGCTATCATCCAGAAGGCGAGGTCAGTACAGGTGCATCCAAGCAGGGACCGAGAGACTGAAAAACAGCTTCTATCTCAAGGCCATCAGACTGTTAAACAGCCACCACTAACATTTAGCGGCCGCTGCCAACAAACTGACTCAGCTCCAGCCACCTTAAAAATGGGAATTGATGGAAATTATGTAAAAATGTACCACCAGCCACTTTAAACAATGCCACCTAATATAATGTTTACATACCCTACATTACACATCTCTTATGTATATGTATATACTGTACTCTATATCATCTACTGCATCTTGCCATCTTATGTAATACATGGACCACTAGCCACTTTAAACTATGCCACTTTATGTTTACATACCCTACAGTACTCATCTCATAGGTATATACCGTACTCTATACCATCTACTGCACCTTGCCTATGCCGTCTGTACCATCACTCATTCATATATCTTTATGTACATATTCTTTATCCCTTTACACTTGCGTGTATAAGGTAGTAGTTGCGGAATTGTTAGGTTAGATTACTTGTTGTTATTACTGCATTGTCGGAACTAGAAGCACAAGCATTTCGCTACACTCGCATTAACATCTGCTAACCATGTGTATGTGACTAATAAATTTGATTTGATTTGATTTGATTTGATTTGATGATGGCTGCTCTATCTAATATCTGTCTCTGATGACATCAGATAGAGACAGACATTAGATGGAGACAGACATCATCAACAGACAGACATCATCAACAGACAGACATCATTAACAGACAGACATCAGATAGAGACATACATTATATAGAGACAGACATTAGATAGAGACAGACATCATTAACAGACAGACATCAGATAGAGACAGACATTCAATGGAGACAGACATCATTAACAGACAGACATCAGATAGAGACAGACATCATTAACAGACAGACATCAGATAGAGACAGACATTAGATAGAGACAGACATTATATAGAGACAGACATTATATAGAGACATACATTAGATAGAGACAGACATCATTAACAGACAGACATCAGATAGAGACAGACATCAGATAGAGACAGACATTAGATAGAGACAGACATCATTAACAGACAGACATTAGATAGAGACAGACATCAGATAGAGACAGACATTATATAGAGACAGACATTAGATAGAGACAGACATCATTAACAGACAGACATCATATAGAGCCAGACATTAGATGGAGACAGACATAATTAATTGCCATACATCAGATAGAGACAGACATCATTAACAGACAGACATTAGATAGAGACAGGCATCATTAACAGACAGACATTAGATAGAGACAGACATTAGATAGAGACAGACATCATTAACAGACAGACATTAGATAGAGACAGACATCATTAACAGACAGACATTAGATAGAGACATACATCATTAACAGACATAAATTATATAGAGACAGACATTAGATAGAGACAGACATCATTAACAGACAGACATTAGATAGAGACAGACATCATTAACAGACAGACATTAGATAGAGACAGACATTAGATAGAGACAGACATTAGATGGAGACAGACGTCATTAACAGACAGACATTAGATAGAGACAGACATCAGATAGAGACAGACATTATATAGAGACAGACATTAGATAGAGACAGACATCATTAACAGACAGACATCAGATAGAGACAGACATTAGATAGAGACAGATGTCAGATAGAGACAGACACCAGAGACAGACATTAGATAGAGACATACATCATTAACAGACAGACAGTAGATAGAGACAGACATCAGGTAGAAACAGACTTTATATAGAGACAGCTATTATATAGAGACAGACATCATTAACAGACAGACATTAGATAGAGACAGACATCAGATAGAGACAGACTTTATATAGAGACAGACATTATATAGAGACAGACATCATTAACAGACAGACATTAGATAGAGACATACATCATTAACAGACATAAATTATATAGAGACAGACATTAGATAGAGACAGACATCATTAACAGACAGACATTAGATAGAGACAGACATCATTAACAGACAGACATTAGATAGAGACAGACATTAGATAGAGACAGACATTAGATGGAGACAGACATCATTAACAGACAGACATTAGATAGAGACAGACATCAGATAGAGACAGACATTATATAGAGACAGACATTAGATAGAGACAGACATCATTAACAGACAGACATCAGATAGAGACAGACATTAGATAGAGACAGACATCATTAACAGACAGACATCATATAGAGACATCCATCATTAACAGACAGACAGTAGATAGAGACAGACATCAGATAGAGACATACTTTATATAGAGACAGACATTATATAGAGACAGACATCATCAACAGACAGACATCAGATAGAGACAGACATTAGATAGAGACAGATATTAGATAGAGACAGACATCATTAACAGACAGACATCAGATAGAGACAGACATTAGATGGAGACAGACATCATTAACAGACAGACATCAGATAGAGACAGACATCATTAACAGACAGCCATCAGATAGAGACATACATCAGATAGAGACAGACATCAGATAGAGACAGACATTATATAGAGACAGACATTATATAGAGACAGACATTAGAGAGAGACAGACATCATTAACAGACAGACATCAGCTAGAGACAGACATTATATAGAGACATACATTAGATAGAGACAGACATCATTAACAGACAGACATCATATAGAGACAGACATTAGATGGAGACAGACATCATTAACAGACAGACATTAGATAGAGACAGGCATCATTAACAGACAGACATCAGATTGAGACAGACATTAGATAGAGACAGACATCATTAACAGACAGACATCAGATTGAGACAGACATTAGATAGAGACAGATGTCAGATAGAGACAGACACCAGAGACAGACATTAGATAGAGACATACATCATTAACAGACAGACAGTAGATAGAGACAGACATCAGGTAGAGACAGACTTTATATAGAGACAGCCATTGTATAGAGACAGACATCATTAACAGACAGACATTAGATAGAGACAGACTTTATATAGAGACAGACATTATATAGAGACAAACATCATTAACAGACAGACATTAGATAGAGACAGACATCAGATAGAGACAGACATTATATAGAGACAGACATCATTAACAGACAGACATTATATAGAGACAGACATTAGATAGAGACAGACATCATTAACAGACAGACATCAGATAGAGACAGACATTAGATGGAGACAGACATCATTAACAGACAGCCGTCAGATAGAGACAGATATTATGCATATGATATCTATATATGATATGATATAGATATGATGCAGCTTAAGCCCCACCCTCTTCAACATATATATCAACGAATTGGCGCGGGCACTAGAACAGTCTGCAGCACCCGGTCTCACCCTACTAGAATCCGAAGTCAAATGTCTACTGTTTGCTGATGATCTGGTGCTTCTGTCACCAACCAAGGAGGGCCTACAGCAGCACCTAGATCTTCTGCACAGATTCTGTCAGACCTGGGCCCTGACAGTAAATCTCAGTAAGACCAAAATAATGGTGTTCCAAAAAAGGTCCAGTCACCAGGACCACAAATTCCATCTAGACACCGTTGCCCTAGAGCACACAAAAAACTATACATACCTCGGCCTAAACATCAGCACCACAGGTAACTTCCACAAAGCTGTAAACGATCTGAGAGACAAGGCAAGAAGGGCCTTCTATGCCATCAAAAGGAACATAAATTTCAACATACCAATTAGGATCTGGCTAAAAATACTTGAATCAGTCATAGAGCCCATTGCCCTTTATGGTTGTGAGGTCTGGGGTCCGCTCACCAACCAAGATTTCACAAAATGGGACAAACACCAAATTGAGACTCTGCATGCAGAATTCTGCAAAAATATCCTCCGTGTACAACGTAGAACACCAAATAATGCATGCAGAGCAGAATTAGGCCGATACCCACTAATTATCAAAATCCAGAAAAGAGCCGTTAAATTCTACAACCACCTAAAAGGAAGCGATTCCCAAACCTTCCATAACAAAGCCATCACCTACAGAGAGATGAACTTGGAGAAGAGTCCCCTAAGCAAGCTGGTCCTAGGGCTCTGTTCACAAACACAAACACACCCCACAGAGCCCCAGGACAACAGCACAATTAGACCCAACCAAATCATGAGAAAACAAAAAGATAATTACTTGACACATTGGAAAGAATTAACAAAAAAACAGAGCAAACTAGAATGCTATTTGGCCCTAAACAGAGAGTACACAGTGGCAGAATACCTGACCACTGTGACTGACCCAAACTTAAGGAAAGCTTTGACTATGTACAGACTCAGTGAGCATAGCCTTGCTATTGAGAAAGGCCGCCGTAGGCAGACATGGCTCTCAAGAGAAGACAGGCTATGTGCACACTGCCCACAAAATGAGGTGGAAACTGAGCTGCACTTCCTAACCTCCTGCCCAATGTATGACCATATTAGAGAGACATATTTCCCTCAGATTACACAGATCCACAAAGAATTTGAAAACAAATCCAATTTTGATAAACTCCCATATCTACTGGGAGAAATTCCACAGTGTGCCATCACAGCAGCAAGATTTGTGACCTGTTGCCACAAGAAAAGGGCAACCAGTGAAGAACAAACACCATTGTAAATACAACCCATATTTATGCTTATTTATTTTAACTTGTGTGCTTTATCCATTTGTACATTGTTACAACACTGTATATATATAATATAACATTTGTAATGTCTTTATTGTTTTGAAACTTCTGTATGTGTAATGTTTACTGTTAATTTGTATTGTTTATTTCACTTTTGTATAATATCTACCTCACTTGCTTTGGCAATGTTAACACATGTTTCCCATGCCAATAAAGCCCCTTGAATTGAATTGAATATTAGATAGAGACAGACATCAGATAGATACAGCCATTAGATAGATACAGACATTAGATAGAGACAGACATCATTAACAGACAGACATTAGATAGAGACAGACATCATTAACAGACAGACATTATATAGAGACAGACATTAGATAGAGACAGACATCAGATAGAGACAGACATCATTAACAGACAGCCGTCAGATAGAGACAGATATTAGATAGAGACAGACATCAGATAGATACAGACATTAGATAGATACAGACATTAGATAGAGACAGACATCATTAACAGACAGACATTAGATAGAGACAGACATCATTAACAGACAGACATCAGATAGATACAGACATTAGATAGAGCCAGACATTATTAACACAGACATTAGATAGAGACAGACATTAGATGGAGACAGATATCAGAGACTGACGTTAGATAGAGACAGACATCATTACAGACAGACATCAGATAGAGACAGCCATTAGATAGAGACAGACACCAGATGGAGCCAGACATCAGAGCCCGAAGTTAGATACATACAGACATCAGATTGGGAGACATCAGAGACAGACATTAGATAAAGACATACATTTGATAGAGACAGACATCAGATAGAGACAGACATCAGATAGAGACAGACATCAGATAGAGACAGACATCAGATAGAGACAGACATCAGATAGAGACATACAGGATATCAGAAAAAGAAATGCGCAGCTTGGTAATGGAGATGGGTGATAGCTCCACTACCTTGGAGCAAGGTTAGTGAAGGAGCTATCATTGAGGGAATCAGTTGCTTGATGGTCAGTAGATATAGGGGGGATCAGGCAGGGATATGGGGAGATTAGAGATTGGCTGGTCGAGGCCATTGCTGGTCTTTGAGTCTGCAGTACATTAGAGGCAAGATGAAAGAGTTTAAATTGTATATGAGAAGGGGTCACCGTGCTAATAGAAATGAAGAAATGCTAGAGTGGGGAGGGAGATGGCTGCATGGGAGGGAGGTGGAGGGAGATGGCTGCATGGAAGGGAGATGGAGGGAGATGGCTTCATGGGAGGGAGATGGCTGCATGGGAGGGAGATGGAGGGAGATGGCTTCATGGGGAGGAGATGGAGGGAGATGGCTTCATGGAGAGGAGATGGAGCGAGACGGCTGCATGGGAGGGAGATGGAGGGAGATGGCTGCATGGGAGGGAGATGGAGGGAGATGGTTGCATGGGAGGGAGATGGCTGCATGGGAGGGAGATGGCTGCATGGGAGGGAGATGGAGGGAGATGGCTGCATGGGAGGGAGATGGAGGGAGATGGCTTCATGGGGAGGAGATGGAGGGAGATGGCTTCATGGGGAGGAGATGGAGGGAGATGGCTTCATGGGGAGGAGATGGAGGGAGATGGCTTCATGGGGAGGAGGTGGAGGGAGATGGCTGCATGGGAGGGAGATGGCTGCATGGGAGGGAGATGGAGGGAGATGGCTTCATGGGGAGGAGATGGAGGGAGATGGCTTCATGGGGAGGAGGGGGAGGGAGATGGCTTCATGGGGAGGAGGGGGAGGGAGATGGCTGCATGGGGAGGAGGGGGAGGGAGATGGCTGCATGGCAGGGAGTGGGAGCGAGATGGCTGCATGGCAGGGAGGGGAAGAGAGATGGCTGCATGGGAGGGAGGGGGAGGGATATGGCTGCATGGGAGGGAGGGGGAGAGAGATGGCTGCATGGGAGGGAGGGGGAGGGAGATGGCTGCATGGCAGGGAGGGGGAGAGAGATGGCTGCATGGGAGGGAGGGGGAGGGAGATGGCTGCATGGGAGGGGGGGGAGATGGCTGAATGGGGAGGAGGGGGAGGGAGATGGCTGCATGGGAGGGAGGGGGATGGAGATGGCTGCATTGGGAGGGAGGGGGAGGGAGAGAGATGGCTGCATGGGAGGGAGGGGGAGGGAGATGGCTGCATGGGAGGGAGGGGGAGGGAGATGGCTGCATGGGAGGGAGGAGGAGGGAGATGGCTGCATGGGAGGGAGGAGGAGGGAGATGGCTGCATGGGAGGGAGGGGGAGAGAGATGGCTGCATGGGAGGGAGGGGGAGGGAGATGGCTGCATGGGAGGGAGGGGGAAGGGGATGGCTGCATGGGAAGGAGGTGGAGGGAGATGGCTGCATGGGAAGGAGGTGGAGGGAGATGGCTGCATGGGAAGGAGGTGGAGGGAGATGGCTGCATGGGGAGGAGGTGGAGGGAAATGGCTGCATGGGGAGGAGGTGGAGGGAGATGGCTGCATGGGGAGGAGGTGGAGGGAGATGGCTGCATGGGGAGGAGGTGGAGGGAGATGGCTCCATGGGGCACATTTGTTCTCTATATGGTCCACTATAGTGCACTACTGACTAAAGCCTTATGGGCCCGGGTCAAAAGTAGTGCACTATAAAGGGAATAGTGCCAATTGGGACTCAGATATAGAGAACACAGGAGAAGATTATCCTCCCAACGAATACAGAGGGGAGATAAACAAAGATGCGTCTTGATTTCAGAGCACAGTTCAGTGGTCAGTAGAAAACACTGTTCACAACACGTTAAGTGTGTTCCCTCAGGCCACTACTCTACTACCACATATCTACAATACAATATCCATGTGTACGTGTGTGCAGAGTATGTGTTGTATCATGTGTATGTGTCTCTGTGCTGTGTGTGTCTCTTCACAGTCCCCGTTTATCTATTTACAATTATTGATTTGGTCTCCCATTCAGGGTTTTAAGCAAGCCCAGCCTAGCTTTGGTATTTGTCACTGATTACTACCAATGTGCTATCGTGAGAATGATTATTGAGCAATGTTTTCATTTTTTTATGTTTTTTTATTTCCCCTTTATTTAACCAGGTAGGGCAGTTGAGAACAAGTTCTCATTTACAACTGTGACCTGGCCAAGATAAAGCAAAACAGTGCGACACAAACAACAACACAGAGTTACACATGGAATAAACAAACGTACAGTCAATAACACAATAGAAAAAGTCTATATACAGTGTGTACAAATGGTGTGAGGAGGTAAGGCAATAAATAGGCCATAGTAGCGATGTAATTACAATTGAGCAAATGAACACTGGAGTGATAGATGTGCAGATGATGATGTGCAAGTAGAAATACTGGTGTGCAAAAGAGCAAAAAAGATGAGGTAGGTAGATTGGATGGGCTATTTACAGATGGGGTGTGTACAGCTGCAGCGATCGGTAAGCTGCTCAGATAGCAATCTCTTAATAACTAAATCTTTTCACTGTTGCTATCGAAGTCATTCCAAAGGGTAGGTTTAAATTAGCAAATGAAATGTAACCATACTTTATACTGTAAGTCATATATGATTATTGATACTATTTAGACCGAAATAGCATTTTCAAAGTCATCAACAGCTATTGTTTAAATTCAATCCAGGATTCAACTAAAAATAGACACTACATATAGGTGTAGGGTTTCAAGCTCTGGTTGATGTCAAATTGAATCTACAAATTAAAAATGAATATCTTGTATTTTCTTTAACTTGGGTTTTTGGTTGAGATGAAGACTTGAATCCAACATATCCGCTATTAATTTGTAGTCAATGTGAAATCAACCAAAAATTATGAAATTCCCTTACATTGAGAACTTTTTTCAAATCCAATCAGTTTTCACGTTGATTTAACGTCATCACACTGAATGTTTTTGTTGAAATGACGTGGAAACAACATTGATTCAACCAGTTTTTGCCCAGTGGGAAGCCTCTATCTTAGTCACTGATTCACTTCTGAGGTTCTTTCAGGTGGTGAAAACAAAGCAAATTCTGCCACTTCTACATAACTTTGTTGATTGCTCCTTGACTTAGGAAACTTATAAAACATCATCTGTGGGAGAAATGTGGAATGTTACTCAGTGCTTTGAGACTCTCTGGACACCTCCTTTGGTGTTTTATTTGTGTTAAAGGTCCAATGCAGCCGTTTTCATCCAAATATCAAATGATTTCTGGGTTACAATGAAGTACCTTACTGTGATTGTTTTCAGTTAAAATGATCAAAAATAACTCAATATTAGGAAGGTTATCCTAATGTTTGGTGTACTCAGTGTATATACTAAAACAGGGAAATCACATTTTTGAATGCACTGGGCCTTTAAAGTAACCTTACAATTAAACAGAGTCAACTGAGTTTCGTCCTCCATTTAACTTGGTTGAACAAAAGCATGTTCTTCTACCTTTTCTTTTATAATTAGGTAATCCTGGTAGAGTTATCTCTCACCTCTCTCTTGTGACTGCTATTGACTTTCATCTGGGGCCAGAATGACTGTGCTGAAGCCCACGACTTTTGGGAGGTTGGTGGATTAGCTTTGTTCCAGATGGGAGGGAAGATTGGATTGAAGAGGTTGGGCTGTCAATGAAACTCCTCATCTGATGGTTGGGGGGACATTGAATCAGTCTGAGGGGCCTGCAGGAACAATATCTGCCACCAGTCACTCAACATGACACACAGGCAACACCAGCAAAATACCAACACAGAGCCGTAAGGGAGACCGCCATACCACAGAACTCTTTGGCTCTTTGGATGGTGTACTAGTCAGGAGCACCTTGGACTGTGGTTTTGTGAATAAAGGTAGCCACTGACTCATTCAGGGATGAGGAAAACAGGATACAGGAAAACAGGATACAGATGAATACATACTCAGGTTATTTTTAGCTATTGCTCCCTGCTTTGGAGAAATCAAAGCAAGCAGGCCTCTTCCTGATAGGACCATCATACAGGTATAATGACACGATAGGGTGATATCTGAGGAATGGTCTTTTCTTTTTTAAAGTTCAGAAAAATGGAACAACATTCCCAATAACCTAAAGAGTGCACAATCCGATCCAATCCGAGAGAATTTAAGTGTTAAACCAACTGATAATTTCTGTCATAGATTTTATTTTCAAATATTTTCCATTGAACAAAAAAGAAAGTAATTAAATTACACCACCATAGAATTCAATTACATTCTAATTCAGGGAGCATCTCACAGCTCTTTGGATCCTGTGTTCTGTGAGAGACAGACAGATAGAAAGAAAGAGAAAGGGAGAGAGCGATAACCAGAGAGGAAGAGATGGGAGGAAGCCACAAAGTCAGAGAGCGAGAGAGTCAGAGAGAGAGAGAGAGAGAGAGAGAGAGAGAGAGAGAGAGAGAGAGGAAAAAGGAAAATAGAAAGAGAGCAGTTCAGTGTGATTCCAAGAGTGTGTTCCCGAGGGCTAACACACAGGAGGTCAGCATGCATATGATAAATGCCAGAGCTCCACGTGTGCTACAGTGGCAGGCAGAGCCTCCTCATCTCTGCTCTCCTCTCCCTCCTCTACGTTCCTCTCCCTCCTCTCCACTCCTCTTCTCTCCCTCCTCTCCTCTTCTCTTCGTCCTCTCCGCTCCTCTCCCTCCTCTGCTCTCCTCTCCCTCTGTCACATCTGCTCCTGCAACGCCCTCTACTGCTCATCCTGTGTCTCCTTGACCTGCCGCCACTCCCCCAGTACTCTCTCCCTCTCCCTCACTCTCTCTCTCTCTCTCTCTCTCTCTCTCTCTCTCTCTCTCTCTCTCTCTCTCTCTCTCTCTCTCTCTCTCTCTCTCTCTCTCTCTCTCTCTCTCTCTCTCTCTGTGTGTGTGTGATTGTGTGGGCGGAGACAGGTGTGCTAGAGTCAGAGCAGATCCCCACCAGCTGCAACCTGTTCCATAATCAAGACCTCTACAAATACTCAGTCCTGCCACTTCCACACTGCCAGATCGTAATCTCTGCTCAGTCAGTCTACGTTTCTAGCTGTTTGTTACTATTCAGATCCTGTTATGCCTGCTTTCCCTGCCTTACGCTGTTTTCCTCTCCGCTACAGTTCTGTCTGCTCTGACTCTGGTCCCTGTCTCCAGTCCCACGTTTCCTCATCCTGCTACTCTGTCCTAGATTCCCCACTCTACTACTCCCTTGGATTCCCCTCCGGACCTGCTTACCCTGTCTCAACCCCTCTCGCTACAGCCTCAGCCTCCGCACCTGGTTTCCAGCAACCCGCCGAGCTTCCCCTGACCTGCACTCCATCCCCCCCTGTGTTTCAATAAATACCTTGGTTACTTCATCCCAGTTTCCTCGTCTGAGTCTGCTCTTGGGTTCCCCGGTTCCACTCCGCGTAACACCCTCCTCTCCTCTTCTCTCCCTCCTCTGCTCTCCTTTCCCTTCTTACAATCCTCTCCCTTGTCACCTCTCCATTCCTCTCCCTCTGCTCTCCTATCCTCTCCCTCCTCACCGCTCCTTTCCTCTCCTCTTCTCTTCTCTCCCTCCTCTCCTCTCCCCTGCTCTCTGTTCCTCTGCTCTCCTCTCCCTCTTTACAACTCCTCTCCCTCCTCAACGACCCCCTCCTCTCCTCTCTCTCTCCTCATCTCATTATACAGTGTCCAAGACTGGTAGGGAAGTTTACTCTGCAAACAAACCGCCTTAGCGGAGGTTTTCTCTTCCAGGCTGTTCATTCCAGGATCGAAGTACAGTTTCAGGTACAGGGGCGGGGTAGTCCTGCTAAACTTTCTGTCAGGAGTAGCCAAGCTAGCCATCTGGAAGACCAGGAAGAACTGTATACAGGGACAGGGGTGAGTGGATGTGGTGGACACCCTGTCCTCGCATTTCAAGGCTGCATTGAGACATTGACTTCTCAGCGGCCCTTCTCAGGTAATCCCTACCATTGTGTTGCAGAGTTGTCGTCGTGCTGCTACATTTTACCAGGGGTGTTGTCAGTCATAATGTAAGTAACCTAATGTATGTTCCTTTAACTCCCCTGAATGCCTCTGTCAATCCGACATCTATTGTCATCAGTAATCATGTGCCTATGAACCTGAGTTATACTGTTAGCACTGAGGCGGTTTGCCCTAATAGGAACCAAAGTTTCAAAGGCTGTGCATAAAATAGTGTATAAGAGATCATACAAGAGGTGAGTAGTAATTCCTATGTTGAAGATGTGTTTAATTGTTGCTACCCTTGACGCATTTATGAAATTGCTTCTTCCAGTTACTAATAAGCACGCACCCATTAAATGACTGTAACAAATGGCTAATTCCCTGTGGATTGATGATGAATCGCGACCGGGGGTCCGTGGGGCGACGCACAATTGGCCTAGCGTCGTCCGGGTTAGGGAGGGTTTGGCCGGTAGGGATATCCTTGTCTCATTGCGCTCCAGCGACTCCTGTGGCGAGCCGGGCGCAGTGCGCGCTAACCAAGGGGGGCGGGTGCACGGTGTTTCCTCCGACACATTGGTGCAGCTGGCTTCCGGGTTGGAGGCGCGCTGTGTTAAGAAGCAGTGCGGCTTGGTTGGGTTGTGCTTCGGAGGACGCATGACTTTCGACCTTCGTCTCTCCCGAGCCCGTACGGGAGTTGTAGCGATGAGACAAGATAGTAATTACTAGCGATTGGATACCACGAAAATTGGGGAGAAAAGGGGGTAAAATTTAAAAAAAGAAATAAAAAAGAAATAAATAAATAAAGAACTGCAACACTGCTGGGTTTTTCAAACTCAACAGTTTCCCGTGTGTATCAAGAATGGTCCACCACCCTAAGGACATCCAGCCAACTTGACACAACTGTGGGAAGCATTGGAGTCAACATGGGCCAGCATCCCTGTGGAACGCTTTCGACACCTTGTAGAGTCCATGCCCTGACGAATTGAGGCTGTTCTGATGGAAAAGGGGGGGGGGGGGGGGTGCAATTCAATATTAGGAAGTGTTCATGTTTGGTATAAGCAGTGTACAGTAAGTCTGGCTGCACAGCCGATTGGCAAACGTACTGTAAATGGAGAAATCATGTGACTAAACTAAACTAAAAGAAGAAGACACTGCAATATGAAACAAAGATAAATTAAATATAGAATGATAGTAAAAAGCTTTGGAGAACGTGAAAGAAAATCGGCTCCATCCTTCATTGAATCAGATGACTCATTAATCACAAACCCCTCTGATATTGCCAATTACTTTAATAACTTTTTCATTTGCAAGATTAGCAAACGTAGGCAAAACATGTCAGAAACAAACTCTCAACCTTCACATCCATGCATAACTGACCAAATTCTAAAAGTCAAGCGTTGTAATTTTAATTTCTGTGAAGTGAGTGTGGAAGTGGTGAAACAAGTATTGTTGTCTATCAAACCACCTGGCTCTGACAACTTGGATGGAAATGACTGAGTATGATAGTGGACTATTTTGATTCTCCTTTTTGCCATCTCTTCAATGTAAGCCTACAGGAAAGTGTGCACCCTCAGGCCTGGAGGGAAGCAAAAGTAATTCCGCTACCCAAGAATAGGAAATAATCCTTAGCTGGTCCAATCAGCCTGCTACCGACTCTTAGTAAACTTTTGGAAAACAAATTGTTTGACTAGATACAATGCTATTTCACAGTAAACAAATGAACAACTGACAGCACGCTCATAGGGAAGGGCACTCAACGTGTACGGCACTAACAAACAAATTGACAATAAGAAGATTGTGGGTGCTGTTTTGTTACAATTCAGTGCAGCTTTTGACATTATTGATCATAGTCTGTTGGTGGAAAACATGTGTTTTGGCTTTACATCTTCTGCTATATGGTGGATAAAGAGCTACTTGTCTAACAGAACACAGAGGGTGTTCTTTAAACCAGGTAGTCTGCCAAACCTCAAGGCAGTTGTCTTGGCCCCTTGCTTTTTTCTATTTTTACTAATGACCTACCACTATCCTTGAGTACAGACTGTGTGTCTACAGTATGTGGACTTATGACTCAACATTATACACGTCAGCTACCGGAGTAAGGGAAATACCAGCAACATTCAACAAAGAGTTGCAGTCAGTTTCAGAATGGGTGGCAAGTAATAAGCTAGTCCTAAATATATATAAAAAACTAAACGCATTGTGTTTGGGAAAAGTCATTCATTAAACACTGTACCTCATCTTCTAATGAATAATGTGGTGATTGAGAAAATTGAGGTGACTGAACTGCTTGGAGTAACCCTGGATTGTAAACTGTCATGGTCAAAACATGTTGATGCAACGGTAGCTAAGGTGGGGAGAGGTCTGTCCATAATAAAGCTCTGCTCTGCTTTCTTGACATCACAATCAACTAAGCAAGTCCTACAGGCCCTAGTTTTATCACACCTGGACTACTGCCCAGTAATAGGGTCACGTGCTGCAAAGAGGCCCAGAACAGAGCAGTGTGGCAGGCCCTTAAATGTACAGAGAGAACTAATATCAATAACATGCATGTCAATCTCTCCTAGCTCAAAGTAGAGGAGTGTCACGTTCTGACCTTTATTTTCCTTTGTTTTGTCTTTAGTTAGTATGGTCAGGGCGTGAGTTGGGGTGGGCAGTCTATGTTATGTGTTTCTATGTTTAGGGTTGTCATTTGGCCTGATATGGTTCTCAATCAGAGGCAGGTGTTTTGCATTGTCTCTGATTGGGAACCATATTTAGGTTGCCTGTTTTCACTGTTGGTTTGTGGGTGTTTGTCTTCCGTGTCAGTGTTTGTGCCACACGGGACTGTTTTTCGGTTAGATTCTCTTTGTTATTTTGTTTTGTGTAGTGTTCAGTTTACTATAATAAAACATGGACACTTACCACTCTGCGTTTTGGTCCGATCCCTGCTACAGACGAAGAGGAGGAAATCAGCCGTTACAAGGAGAGATTGTCTGCATCACAGCTTGTCTTTGTGAGAGATATTGACGTGTTGACAGAGCCAAACTGTCTGTTCAAACAGCTAACACACAGCACAGACACCCATACATACCCCACAAGACTTGCCACCAGGGTCTCGTCAAAGTACCCAAGTCCAGAAGCAACTATGGGAAGCGCACAGTACCACATAGAGCCATGACTACATGGAACTCTCTTCCACATCAAGTAACTCTAGCGAGCAGTAAAATCAGATTTTAAAAAACTGATAAAACAGCTTCTCACGGCACAACGAAGAGACACACACAAACCCACACACACGCATACGCACACACACTTTAACACACGCACTGTACACACAAAAACATTGTAGTATTGTAATATTGTAATATTGTTGTATTGTAGTACGGTAGTATTGCAGTATGGTAGTATTGTAATATCGAAGTATTGTAGTATGGTATTATTGCAATATTGTAATATTGTAATATTGTAGTATTGTAGTATGGTAGGATTGTAATATTGTAATATTGTAGTATTGTGGTATTGTGATATCGGAGTATTGTTGTGTTGTAGTATGGTAGTATTCTAATAGTGTTGTATTGGAATTTTGTAGTATTGTAATATGGCATTATTGTTGTATTGTTGTATTGTAATATTGTAGTATTGTAATATTGTAGTATTGTAATATTGTAATATTGTAGTATGGTACATTTTGTTTTGTACATTTGGTAGAGTAATAATGTAATGGTGTCTTGTAAGATGCATTGTTTAATTTAGTATGTGGGTTGTTATTGTGTTTTGTTTTGTTGTGATGGAATTGTTCTAATCCTGTTTGGACCCCAGGAAGAGTAGCTGTTGCCTCAGCAGCAGCTAATGGGGATCCTAATAAATACAGATACAAAATACTGGAGGTGGAGTATGCCTACTACAGTTTGGTGGGGAACTTTAGGCTCTTCATCCATACATGGGGCCTTCAGGGGGCATTGTGCAATGTGGCTGATGAGGAGGATCTGTCCTTTTAAACCCTCTTCTCTCCTCTACTCTCAGCTCTGCTGTAAAGGATCTCAGCACACACAGACAGGCTGGGTCCATTGCCTGCATTGCATAATCCACTGTCAACACCATAGAGACAGCACCATAGAGACAGAGATCTAAAATTGTGGAAATGGATTGGATGTTTGTTCAGAAGACTCAATGAAACACAAGATAAAGAAAGAAGAAAAAATAGTTTATTTTCCTGTACCAATTCACATTTCCTGTACCAATTCACCTTTCCTGTACCAATTCACCTTTCCTGTACCAATTCACCTTTCCTGTACCAATTCACCTTTCCTGTACCAATTCACCTTTCCTGTACCCATTCACCTTTCCTGTACCAATTCATCTTTCTTGTACTAATTCACCTTTCCTGTACCAATTAACCTTTCCTGTACCAATTCACCTTTCCTGTACTAATTAACCTTTCCTGTACCAATTCACCTTTCCTGTACTAATTAACCTTTCCTGTACCAATTAACCTTTCCTGTACCAATTAACCTTTCCTGTACCAATTCACCTTTCCTGTACCAATTCACCTTTCCTGTACTAATTAACCTTTCCTGTACCAATTAATCTTTCCTGTACCAATTCACCTTTCCTGTACCAATTCACCTTTCCTGTACTAATTAACCTTTCCTGTACCAATTAACCTTTCCTGTACCAATTCACATTTCCTGTACCAATTCACCTTTCCTGTACTAATTAACCTTTCCTGTACCAATTAATCTTTCCTGTACCAATTCACCTTTCCTGTACCAATTCACCTTTCCTGTACTAATTCACCTTTCCTGTACCAATTCACCTTTCCTGTACTAATTAACCTTTCCTGTACCAATTAACCTTTCCTGTACCAATTCACCTTTCCTGTACCAATTCACCTTTCTTGTACTAATTAACCTTTCCTGTACCAATTAATCTTTCCTGTACCAATTCACCTTTCCTGTGCAAATTTGCCATTCTTGTACCAATTCAACTTCCCTGTACTAATTAACCTTTCCTGTACAAATTCACCATTCTTTTATCAATTCACCTTTCCTCTACCAGTTCACCTTTCCTCTACCAGTTCACCAGTTCACCTTTCCTCTACCAGTTCACCTTTCCTCTACCAGTTCACCTTTCCTCTACCAGTTCACCTTTCCTCTACCAGTTCACCTTTCCTCTACCAGTTCACCTTTCCTCTACCAGTTCACCTCTTTATTTCTTCTAAATGATGATCAACTGTATCAATGTCACAATGATACTGTACACCTTTATACCAGAGAAATCAAACATACACTCCTTACATAATGTAGGTTTACATACACTCCTTATCTAATGTAGGTTTACATACACTCCTTATCTAATGTAGGTTTACATACACTCCTTATTTCATCTGGGGTTACATACACGCCTTATTTCATGTAGGTGTACATACAATCCTTATCTCATTTACAGTGGGCTGGTACAGTAGGCTGAGGGTAATTTTCCAAAACATGCAACATAGATTCCCACCCGTAGCACGTGCTCCAGCAGGTATATTTCACTGGTCATCCCTAAATTCAACTCCTCCTTTGGCCGCCTTTCCTTCCAGTTCTCTGCTGCCAATGACTGGAACGAATTGCAAAAATCACTGAAGCTGGAGACTTATATCTCCCTCACTAACTTTAAGCATCAGCTGTCACTGCACCTGTACACAGCCCATCTGTAAATACCTCATCCCCATATTGTTACTTATTTTTGCTCTTTTGCACCCCAGTATCTCTACTTGCACATCATCATTTACATTTACATTTAAGTCATTTAGCAGACGCTCTTATCCAGAGCGACTTACAAATTGGAAAGTTCATACATATTCATCCTGGTCCCCCCGTGGGGAATGAACCCACAACCCTGGCGTTGCAAGCGCCATGCTCTACCAACTGAGCCACACGGGACCGTGTGGGACCGTCATCATCTGCACATCACTCCAGTGTTAATGCTAAATTGTAATTATTTCGCCACTATGGCCTATTTATTGCCTTACCTCCCTAATCTTACTGTATATTCTACCAACATTTCAGAAAACTATGAAGCTGCAGGCTCCCTCTGGGGCTTTTCACCTATTTCCTTGGAAAACTGTGAGAATGAACTGGTCAGGGATTTCCTGTGTGTGAGTGTAAATCTGTTTCATGCTATCATTTCGAAGCTATCAACACTGAATCACATTGTATGGTCCTGGACAGGGGTCTTAATGTTATGTGATCCATTTGGGATCCATGAAGACCACTTTAAGGTCTTCTGTAAGTGAGAGGTCCTCCCATCTCATCCTTCCAAGATGCTTAACCTGAATGAGTCCATAATTCAATGTTCTATAGACTGTCAGAGTTATCACACTGATTAGTTCATTTTGGCTGATTGTCTGGTTTCCAAATGGCACCCTATTCCCTAAATAGGGTGCCATTTGGGACAGCCTGAAGCTGACCAGAGGGTCAAAGGACTGAATATAAAGTCATTTTGTTAATTTTTTTGATAAGGTGTGGGAAAAAGGTTCCACAGGTAGAAACCAGGTCACATTAGACAGAAATAGCCAGACTCTTTTAGTGGAGAGAAATTGGATTGACACCATGTTGACCTGATCTAAGTATGTCACTTAATTAAAAACATCCAGATTTATTCTATTATAGCAGGTTCTTGGAATATTTTTTTTCTTGGCTGTTACTAGGGACATAGTCAGAAGCCTATTAGGGATTCATCTAGAATCTAATTAAGGAGTGACATGGCATAATTCACGTTTTCACATTTGAGCTTTACAGATGATTATCTCAAACATTGTTCACAGATATCAAGGGCCAGTTTCCCGGACATAGGTTTAAAATAGTCCAATGTTCAATAGAGATTCTCCATTAAAAGTGCATCTTAGTCCAGGACTAGGTTTAATTGGTGTCTGGGAAACCATCCCTAAAGATGTTAAAAGGTTTTGAATGAAATATAAAATATGTTAAATGTTCATTGTGGATTAAACATTTCCATTGAATGTTGAGAGGCAGATACATCAGCCACAGAGCTGTACCATCTGTTGGAAGACCGGAGACTTCAAATGCCGTAAAGGAATCGTAGATTACACTTGTAACTGTAGATTACAACAAAAAACAAAATCAACTATTTTCTGTTGCAGTTGAGAAAATTCTACTTGCCATAGGGGAATTTCTAAAACGCATCTTATTCCCTCTGATGGTTATTTTGCTAGATTGTGCTCAACTTTAGTACAGCATGTTGCCAAAACAGCAGACTAATTGCTGAAAGTCTGCTTGCATTACACATAATCTTCAATGACGACATCTGGTTTTACAGTTACACTGACGTCCTGCTCTCCAATGCCCACAATTAAACAGTAGCTATCGGCCGTCAGTGTTCTTGGTGTGTCTCACCTCTTAGTGAACATCCTACCACTAATAGTCCTAAAAACCTTTCATGGCGTCAAACATTTACGTGATGCAGTCTGAGTTTGTCATGTCAACATAGTATCTGCTTAAAAAGTAGTTTGATTGAGGAAAAACGTGCATCTTAAGTGACAAAAAGGTCAAGAAAGCGTAATTAAGGTCTAAGCCATTTGAATAGGTTTGGTTTGGTTTGCACACTACAGTCCATATAACAACTATTTACACATGTAGTGACATCACTGGACTATGTTTCCTTCCTCGCGGTCATAAGGCCTACTAGTTAGTGTGGCTGACTGGTTGAAGGGACTCCTTAACACTGTGTATCCTTGTAAATTAACATTTACCATTAAGGTGCAACATATCCGTCACATTGATTCAAATGAAAAAATATATATTTGTCACATGCGCCGAATGCAACAGGTGTAGACCTTACAGTGAAATGCTTACTTAAAAGCCCCTAACCAACAATGCAGTTTTAAGAAAATACCTTTAAAAAAGTAAGAGATAAGAATAACAAATAATTAAAGAGCAGCAGTAAATAACAACAGCGGGGCTATATACAGGGGGTACCGGTACAGAGTCAATGTGGAGGCTATATACAGGGGGTACCGGTACAGAGTCAATGTGGAGGCTATATACAGGGGGTACCGGTACAGAGTCAATGTGGAGGCTATATACAGGGGGTACCGGTACAGAGTCAATGTGGAGGCTATATACAGGGGGTACCGGTACAGAGTCAATGTGGAGGCTATATACAGGGGGTCCCGGTACAGAGTCAATGTGGAGGCTATATACAGGGGGTACCGGTACAGAGTCAATGTGGAGGCTATATACAGGGGGTACCGGTACAGAGTCAATGTGGAGGCTATATACAGGGGGTACCGGTACAGAGTCAATGTGGAGGCTATATACAGGGGGTACAGGTACAGAGTCAATGTGGAGGCTATATACAGGGGGTACAGGTACAGAGTCAATGTGGAGGCTATATACAGGGGGTACCGGTACAGAGTCAATGTGGAGGCTATATACAGGGGGTACCGGTACAGAGTCAATGTGGAGGCTATATACAGGGGGTACCGGTACAGAGTCAATGTGGAGGCTATATACAGGGGGTACCGGTACAGAGTCAATGTGGAGGCTATATACAGGGGGTACCGGTACAGAGTCAATGTGGAGGCTATATACAGGGGGTACCGGTACAGAGTCAATGTGGAGGCTATATACAGGGGGTACCGGTACAGAGTCAATGTGGAGGCTATATACAGGGGGTACCGGTACAGAGTCAATGTGGAGGCTATATACAGGGGGTACCGGTACAGAGTCAATGTGGAGGCTATATACAGGGGGTACCGGTACAGAGTCAATGTGGAGGCTATATACAGGGGGTACCGGTACAGAGTCAATGTGGAGGCTATATACAGGGGGTACCGGTACAGAGTCAATGTGGAGGCTATATACAGGGGGTACCGGTACAGAGTCAACGTGGAGGCTATATACAGGGGGTACCGGTACAGAGTCAATGTGCGGGGGCACTGGTGTTGAGGTAATTGAGGTAATATGTACATGTAGGTAGAGTTATTAAAGTGACTATGCATAGATAATAACAGAGAGTAGCAGCAGCGTAGAAGCGGGGAGGGCAATGCAAATAGTCTGGGTAGCCTTTTGATTAGCTGTTCAGGAGTCTTATGGCTTGTGGAACAAAATAGCATGATTGGTTAAGAGCCGATAAGACAGCAGCCATCCCCTCCGGCGCCATCATCCTAATATGGAATTCAATATTCCCACTTGAGAAATAGCAGTAGATGAACATTTGTACTATGTCTACAGTGTTTCAGTCTGTTGGCATAGGTAGGTGGGTTACAGAGTGGGTGGTGTACTGTCCCTTAATCATCACTACACGAGGCACTGTCTATTGAATGGAGCTTAAATATATCCTGCTCGACCTGAAATCTCAGGAAAACCAGCTTATTTTGGCTCCGCCCCCTCACAGTGCTACTTTCGTATCCTCTGTGTCCCTGCCAAAGTGTGTACTCATCTCACCAACATAAAGCGCTGGCAGAGAAGAGGAGTGGGCCTGAGGGAGAGCTGATTTGAGTTGCATAAAGGGGATTAGAGGTTGCATCTTAAAGCACGGGTTTGCATCCCAAATTGCACCCTATTCCCTATATAGTGCACTCATTTTGACCAAAACCCAATGGGAACAGGGAATAGGGTACCATTTGGGACACCATTGTTATGTCCATCCCAGGGAGTCAGTGATGATACTCCTTAATATGAACTGCGACTAAATTCTCCAGAACAGAGAGGAGCCTTGTACAGTACAGTGGACCACAACTGAGACTGGCCATAGAATCATGTAGCCAATAGAACCTGTATGTGTGAGCCCAGGGTTAAGGCTTTCAGAGAGCACTGACTGAGGCTACATGTTAGATAACAGCTAGTGTAAAGGACATCGTGCTGCTTGATTAGCGAGCACCACTTCCTCCTGATTCGGCACACACAGAGTTTCAAACCCAGGACCTCTGCCTTGCTAGCACACTTGACCGCCTTCCTGAAGCTTCTTACCAGTCGACGTCAAGCAAAAAGCTAGCTATTCACTGGCACAAGTGGGAAATTTCAGGTTTCACTCTTCTTACACTAGGTTTCTATCATTGAACGTCATCTCTAAGCACAATAGGATATGAATGAATGTATTTAATACATTGCAATTTGATAAACTAGGTATTGTTACAGAAATAAGCAAATATTCTGTACATAGGCTCCCCAACAGTCAACAAACAAAACCCAATGTGTCATGGTGAATTGTCATATTTGCTAAACATATATCCAAAGCATGACCAATATCTCAGTATCAGTAATGTGTTGTTAGGAGATAACAATATGTCAGGGTATAAGGCATGTAATTGTAGTCCTGAATCATGAGCTTCTGATCAATTCACTTCATTTGTAAGGGAAAATGTATCATTGTATCAAATTAATTTAAAATAGCTTCAATAAGGCTTATATTTTCCATAAACAAAACACATTTTGTATTGCACATACGAGGAGTATGTTGAAATTCATTTAAATCCTTTCACAACTCCAACTAATCTGTTTCAAATGCTATATTGTTTTGTTGACATTTCTGCCATGCATTGGAACCATACTGATGTAGGATCTTAATTTGATCACTCTTTTGTTGCTGAGGAAATGCAAACTTGTAGTGTATTCGAGGTTTGAAAAGACTTCTAACGTTTGTAATTTCCACTTTAAAATGTCAGACTTGATTTGCAAACTTGTAGTATATTCCAGGTTTAAAAATGCTATTAAAGTTTGTAATTTATACTTTAAAATGTTAGACTTGATTTGCCCTAATGAACCACTACAAAATATGTCCATTAATTATAATCCACATAATAATTCACATTTCCTGTTGCTGCAGGATTATTTTCCTGCTGTAGCAAATTGGCTCAAATTAAAATCCTACATCTGTATGACACCTTGAGGCAGCACATTTTGAGTGAATAATTTAACTGAAATAGAAACCCTGTTCATATTTTGAGACCTTCAGTCAGAGGCTATGAATAGAGCGTGGTATTCCCAAAGGGTAAAGGAAGTGTGGATAATCTCCTTCTACTAGCTAGCTACATTCATATATACAGTGGGGAGAACAAGTATTTGATACACTGCCGATTTTGCAGGTTTTCCTACTTACAAAGCATGTAGAGGTCTGTAATTTTTATCATAGGTACACTTCAACTGTGAGAGACGGAATTTAAAACAAAAATCCAGAAAATCACATTGTATGATTTTTAAGTAATTAATTCGCATTTTATTGCATGACATAAGTATTTGATACATCAGAAAAGCAGAACTTAATATTTGGTACAGAAACCTTTGTTTGCAATTACAGAGATCATACGTTTCCTGTAGTTCTTGACCAGGTTTGCACACACTGCAGCAGGGATTTTGGCCCACTCCTCCATACAGACCTTCTCCAGATCCTTCAGGTTTCGGGGCTGTCGCTGGGCAATACGGACTTTCAGCTCCCTCCAAAGATTTTCTATTGGGTTCAGGTCTGGAGACTGGCTAGGCCACTCCAGGACCTTGAGATGCTTCTTACGGAGCCACTCCTTAGTTGCCCTGGCTGTGTGTTTCGGGTCGTTGTCATGCTGGAAGACCCAGCCACGACCTATCTTCAATGCTCTTACTGAGGGAAGGAGGTTGTTGGCCAAGATCTCGCGATGCATGGCCCCATCCATCCTCCCCTCAATACGGTGCAGTCATCCTGTCCCCTTTGCAGAAAAGCATCCCCAAAGAATGATGTTTCCACCTCCAAGCTTCACGGTTAGGATGGTGTTCTTGGGGTTGTACTAATCCTTCTTCTTCCTCCAAACACGGCGAGTGGAGTTTAGACCAAAAAGCTCTATTTTTGTCTCATCAGACCACATGACCTTCTTCAATCCCTCCTCTGGATCATCCAGATGGTCATTGGCAAACTTCAGACGGGCCTGGACATGCGCTGGCTTGAGCAGGGGGACCTTGCGTGCGCTGCAGGATTTTAATCCATGACGGCGTAGTGTGTTACTAATGGTTTTCTTTGAGACTGTGGTCCCAGCTCTCTTCAGGTCATTAACCAGGTCCTGCCGTGTAGTTCTGGGCTGATCCCTCACCTTCCTCATGATCATTGATGCCCCACGAGGTGAGATCTTGCATGGAGCCCCAGACCGAGGGTGATTGACCGTCATCTTGAACTTCTTCCATTTTCTAATAATTGCGCCAACAGTTGTTGCCTTCTCACCAAGCTGCTTACCTATTGTCCTGTAGCCCATCCCAGCCTTGTGCAGGTCTACAATTTTATCCCTGATGTCCTTACACAGCTCTCTGGTCTTGGCCATTGTGGAGAGGTTGGAGTCTGTTTGATTGAGTGGGTGGACAGGTGTCTTTTATACAGGTAACGAGTTCAAACAGGTGCAGTTAATACAGGTAATGAGTGGAGAACAGGAGGGCTTCTTAAAGAAAAACTAACAGGTCTGTGAGAGCCGGAATTCTTACTGGTTGGTAGGCGATCAAATACTTATGTCATGCAATAAAATGCGAATTAATTACTTAAAAATCATACAATGTGATTTTTAAATTCCGTCTCTCACAGTTGAAGTGTACCTATGATAAAAATTACAGACCTCTACATGCTTTGTAAGTAGGAAAACCTGCAAAATCGGCAGTGTATCAAATACTTGTTCTCCCCACTGTACATTGGGGTCTGAAATCATTGACATGCTTGATAAAGATTAGCAAAAATAACTGCATAAAATAAATAATTAAAACACTGAGCTATATTGAAATGATATTATATATAATGCCTTTCAAAACCTTTCAATAGCTCACCTTGCGAGGATAACGGCACTGAGCCTTTTCTAAAATGCTTTATGAGTTGGAAAACACTTTGAGAGGGACCATTCCTACATACAGAAACCTTCCAGATCCTTGAAATTCTTCATCTGCGCTTATTGACTCCCCTCATCAACTCAAACCACAGGGCCGGAAACTTTAATGGCCATTGCAAAATGTTGATTTTGTGGTCAATTAATCATGTTTTTGTGGATTTTTATGTGTGATTGGAGTTATTGTCTTGTCGAAGATCCACTTGCGGCCAAGTTTCATCCATCTGGCAGAGGCAACCAGGTTATAGGCTAAAATATTGTCGTACTGGGTAAGTTCATGATGCCGTTGACCTTAACACGGGCCTCAGGACCAGTGGAAGCAAAATAGTGCCATAACATCAAAGATCCACCATCATATTTTACAGTAGGTATGGGTTATTTTCATCTGCTGGTGTGTGTGGCCAAATAACTTTAATTTCATGTCATCTGACCAAAGCACCACTTCCAATCCAAATGCCAATGCTGTTTAGCAAAATCCAGATGTTTACATTTGTTAGAGGACATGAAAACAGAGGTGCCAATATATATAATATATTTGTTGTACTTGTTAAAACAAAATCTGTTTCCCTGAGCAATTGTATTAGTAAACTAACTGTCTCCATTGGTTGGTCAGGAGGTTCAAAGTCTTTGCCATGCAGATGTGTTTACCTGGATCTCAATGTGAATTCGTTATACCTGTTTTGACAGTTTGGCCCGTGAGAATTCAAATTGTGTACCAAAAGATATTGTGTCTGTGTTGATGAGGAACTATGATGCCTTGAAGCAGCACATTTTGAGTGAATAATTTAACCGAAATAGAAACCCTGCTCATATTTTTAGTCTTCAGTCAGAGGCTATGAATAGAGCGTGACATTCACAAAGGGTGTGTGGGAAGTCCCCTTCTACTAGCTAGCTATATATATAGTGTGTCTGTGTTGATGAGGAGCTATATATATATATATATATATATATATATATATACACACACTGTACGGTGCATTCGGAAAGGATTCAGACCCCTTGACTTGTTTAATCCGCTTTAGAATAAGGCTGTAACGTAACAAAATGTGGAAAAAGTCAAGGATCTGAACACTTTGTGTGTGGACACCCCTTCAAATGAGTGGATTCAGCTATTTCAGCCACTCCCGTTGCTGACAGGTGTATAAAATCGAGCACACAGCCATGCAATCTCCATGGAAAAACATGGGCAGTAGAATGCTCTTACTGAAGAGCTCAGTAACTTTCAACGTGGTACTGTCATAGGATGACACCATTCCAACAAGTCAGTTCGTCAAATTTCTGCCCTGCTACAGCTGCCCCGGTCATTGTGAAGTGGAAATGTCTAGGAGCACCAACGGCTCATTCACGAAATGATAGGCCACACAAACTCATAAAACAGGACCTCCGAGTGATGAAGTGCGTAGCCTGTAAAAATCGTCTACCATTCGTTGGGACCTTCATGAAACGGGTTTCCATGGCCGAGCAACCGTACACAAGTCCAAAATCACCATGCACAATGCCAAATGCTGGAGTGGTGTAAAGCTCGCCGCCATTGGACTCTGGAGCAGTGATGAATCACATTTCACCATCTGGCAGTCCGACTGACAAATCTGAGTTTGGCGGATGCCAGGAGAACACTACCTGCCAGAATGCATAGTGCCCACTGTAAAGTTTGGTGGAGGAATAATGGTCTGGGGCTGTTTTTCATGGTTCGGGCTAGGCCCCTTAATTCCAGTGAAGGGAAATCTTAATGCTACAGCATATAATGAAATTCTAGACGATTCTGTGCTTCCAACTTTGTGGAAACAGTTTGAGGTAGGCCCTTTCCTGTTTCAGCATGACAATGCCCCCGTGCACAAAGTGAGGTCCATACAGAAATGGTTTGTCGAGATTGGTGTGGAAGAACTTAACTGGCCTACACACAGAGCCCTGACCTCAACCCCATCAAACACCTTTGGGATGAATTGGAACACAGACTGAGAGCCAGGACTAATTTCCCAACATCAGTGCCCAACCTCACTAAGGTTCTTGTGACTGAATGGAAGCAAGTCCCCGCAGCAATTTTCCAACATCTAGTGGAAAACCTTCCCATTGGAGTGGAGGCTGTTATAGCAGCAAAGGGGAGACAAACTACATATTAATGCCCATTATTTTGGAATGAGATGTTCGACAAGCAGGTGTCCACATACTTTTGGTCATATAGTGTATATACTGAACAAAAATATAAATACAAAATGCAACAATTTCAACGAGTTACAGCTCATATAAGGAAATCAGTCAATTTAAATAAATGTATTAGGCCTTAATCTATGGATTTCACATGAATTGGCAGGGGTGCAACCATGGATGGGCCAGGGAGGACATAGGCCCACACACTTGGGGGCCATTCACTGGGGAGCCAGGCCCAGCCAATCAGAATGAGTTTTTCCCCACAAAAGGGCTTTATTACGGACAGAAATAATATTTGGTTTCACCAGCTGTCCACTATTTTAGTGGCCTTTTATTGTCCCCAGCACAAGGTGGACCTGTGTAATGATCATGCTGTTTAATCTGCTTCTTGATATGCCACACCTGTCAGGTGGATGGATTATCTTGGCAAAGGAGAACTGCTTACTAACAGGGATGTAAACAAATTTGTGCACAAAATTGCAAAGAAATAAGCTTTTTGTTTATGTGGAACATTTCTGGGATCTTTTTATTTCAGCTCATGAAACATGGGACCAACACTTTACATGTTGTGTTTATATTTTTGTTTAGTATACAGTAGAAGTCAAATGTTGGACACACCTATTCATTCAAGGGTTTTTCTTTGTTTTTACTATTTTCTACATTGTAGAATAATAGTGAACAATCAAATAAGATTGTATTTGTCACATACACTTGTTTAGCAGATGTTACTGCAGGTGTAGTGAAATGCTTGTGTTTCTAGCTCCAACAGTGCTGTAATTTCTAACAAGTAATATCTAACATTATCACAACAATACACACAATACACACAAATCTAAAGTAAAGGAATGGAATTAGGAATATATGCATATTTGGGTGAGCAATGTCAGAGCGGCATAGACCAAGATACAGTAGAATAGGATAGAATACAGTATATGCATATGAGATGAATAATGCAAAATATGTAAACATTATTAAAGTGACTAGTGTTTCATTATTAAAGTGGCCAGTGATTTCAAGTATATGTATATAGGGAAGCAGCCTCTAATGTGCTACTGATGGCTGTTTAACAGTCTGATGGCCTTGAGATAGAAGCTGTTTTTCAGTCTCTCGGTCCCAGCTTTGATGCACCTGTACTGACCTCTCCTTCTGGATGATAGCGGGATGAACAGGCAGTGGCTCGGGTGGTTATTGTCCTTGATGATCTTTTTGGCTTTCCTGTGACATCGGGTGCTGTAGGTGTCCTGGAGGTCAGGTAGTTTGCCCCCGGTGATGCGTTGGGCAGCCAGCATCACCCTCTGGAGAGCCCTGCGATGGTGGGCGGTGCAGTTGCCGTACCAGGCGGTGATACAGCCCGACAGGATGCTCTCAAATGTGCATCTGTAAAAGTGTGTCAAGGTTTTAGGTGACAAGCCTAATTTCTTCAGCCTCCTGAGTTTGAAGAGGCGCTGTTGTGCCTTCTTCACCAAACTGTCTTTGTGAGTAGACCATTTCAATTTGTCAGTGATGTGTACGCCCAGGAACTTGAAGCTTTCCACCTTCTCCACTGTGGTCCTGTCGATGTGGATAGGGCGGTGCTGCCTCTGCTGTTTCCTGAAGTCCACGATCAGCTCCTTTGTTTTGTTGACGTTGGGTGAGAGGTTATTTTCCTGGCAACACACTCCCAGGGCCCTCACCTCCTCCCTGTAGGCTGTCTCGTCAATGTTGGTAATCAGGCCTACGACTGTTGTGTCATCTGCAAACTTAATGATTGAGCTGGAGGAGTGTGTGGCCACGCAGTCATGGGTGAACAGGGAGTACATTAGGGGAATGAGCATGCATCTTTGTGGGGCCCCAGTGTTGAGGATCAGAGAAGTGGAGGTGTTGTTTTCTGCCTTCACCACCTTGGGGTGGCCCGTCAGGAAGTCCAGGACCCAGTTGCACAGGGCGGGGTTCAGGCCCGTCAGGATGTCCAGGACCCAGTTACACAGGGCGGGGTTCAGACCCAGGCCCTCAAGCTTAATGATCAAATCAAATCAAATGTATTTATATAGCCCTTCTTACATCAGCTAATATCTCAAAGTGCTGTACAGAAACCCAGCCTAAAACCCCAAACAGCAAGCAATGCAGGTGTAGAAGCACGGTGGCTAGGATAAACTCCCTAGAAAGGCCAAAACCTAGGAAGAAACCTAGAGAGGAACCAGGCTATGAGGGGTGGCCAGTCCTCTTCTGGCTGTGCCGGGTGGAGATTATAACAGAACATGGCCAAGATGTTCAAATGTTCATAAATGACCAGCATGGTCAAATAATAATAATCACAGTAGTTGTCGAGGGTGCAGCAAGTCAGCACCTCAGGAGTAAATGTCAGTTGGCTTTTCATAGCCGATCATTAAGAGTATCTCTACCGCTCCTGCAGTCTCTAGAGAGTTGAAAACAGCAGGTCTGGGACAGGTAGCACGTCCGGTGAACAGGTCAGGGATCCATAGCCGCAGGCAGAACAGTTGAAACTGGAGCAGCAGCACGGCCAGGTGGACTGGGGACAGCAAGTAGTCATCATGCCAGGTAGTCCTGAGGCATGGTCCTAGGGCTCAGGTCCTCCTCCGAGAGAAAGAAAGAGAGAATTAGAGAGAGTATACTTAAATTCACACAGGACACCGGATAAGACAGGAAAAGTACTCCAGATATAACAAACTGACCCTAGCCCCCCGACACATAAACTACTGCAGCATAAATACTGGAGGCTGAGACAGGAGGGGTCAGGAGACACTGTGGCCCCATCCGATGATACCCCCGGACAGGGCCAAACAGGAAGGATATAACCCCACCCACTTTGCCAAAGCACAGCCCCCACACCACTAGAGGGATATCTTCAACCACCAACTTATCATCCTGAGACAAGGCCGAGTATAGCCCACAAAGATCTCCGCCACGGCACAACCCAAGGGGGGGCGCCAACCCAGACAGGAAGACCACGTCAGTGACTCAACCCACTCAAGTGACGCACCCCTCCTAGGGAAGGCATGAAAGAGCACCAGTAAGCCAGTGACTCAGCCCCTGTAATAGGGTTAGAGGCAGAGAATCCCAGTGGAGAGAGGGGAACCGGCCAGGCAGAGACAGCAAGGGCGGTTCGTTGCTCCAGAGCCTTTCCGTTCACCTTTACACTCCTGGGCCAGACTACACTCAATCATATGACCCACTGAAGAGATGAGTATTAAAAGTTGAGACCGAGTCTGCGTCTCTCACATGGGTAGGCAGACCATTCCATAAAAATGGAGATCTATAGGAGAAAGCCCTGCCTCCAGCTGTTTGCTTAGAAATTCTAGGGACAATTAGGAGGCCTGCGTCTTGTGACCGTAGCGTACGTGTAGGTATGTACGGCAGGACCAAATCGGAAAGATAGGTAGGAGCAAGCCCATGTAATGCTTTGTAGGTTAGCAGTAAAACCTTGAAATCAGCCCTTGCCTTAACAGGAAGCCAGTGTAGGGAGGCTAGCACTGGAGTAATATGATCAAATTTGGGGGTTCTAGTCAGGATTCTAGCAGCCGTATTTAGCACTAACTGAAGTTTATTTAGTGCTTTATCCGGGTAGCCGTAAAGTAGAGCATCGCAGTAGTCTAACCTAGAAGTAACAAAAGCATGGATTCATTTTTCTGCATAATTTTTGGACAGAAAGTTTCTGATTTTTGCAATGTTACGTAGAAGGAAAAAAGCTGTCCTTGAAACAGTCTTGATATGTTCGTCAAAAGAGAGATCAGGGTCCAGAGTAACGCCGAGGTCCTTCACAGTTTTATTTGAGACAACTTTACAACCATCAAGATTAATTGTCAGATTCAATAGAAGATTTCTTTGTTTCTTGGGACCTAGACCAAGCATCTCTGTTTTGTCCGAGTTTAAAAGTAGAACGTTTTCAGCCATCCACTTCCTTATGTCTGAAACACAGGCTTCTAGCGAGGGCAAATTTGGGGCTTCACCATGTTTCATTGAAATGTACAGCTGTGTGTCATCCACATAGCAGTGAAAGTTAACATTATGTTTTTGAATGACATCCCCAAGAGGTAAAATATATAGTGAAAACAATAGTGGTCCTAAAACGGAACCTTGAGGAACACCGAAATGTACAGTTGATTTGTCAGAGGACAAACCATTCACAGAGACAAACTGATATCTTTCCGACAGATAAGATCTAAACCAGGCCAGAACTTGTCCGTGTAGACCAATTTGGATTTCCAATCTCTCCAAAAGAATGTGGTGATCGTTGGTATCAAAGGCAGCACTAAGGTCTAGGAGCACGAGGACAGATGTAGAGCCTCGGTCTGACGCCATTAAAAGGTTATTTACCACCTTCACAAGTGCAGTCTCAGTGCTATGATGGGGTCTAAAACCAGACTGAAGCATTTCGTATACATTGTTTGTCTTCAAGAAGGCAGTGAGTTGATGCGCAACAGCTTTTTCATTTTTTTTGAGAGGAATGGAAGATTCGATATAGGCCGATAGTTTTTTATATTTTCTGGGTCAAGGTTTGGCTTTTTCAAGAGAGGCTTTATTACTGCCACTTTTAGTGAGTTTGGTACACATCCGGTGGATAGAGAGCCATTTATTATGTTCGACATAGGAGGGCCAAGCACAGGAAGCAGCTCTTTCAGTAGTTTAGTTGGAATAGGGTCCAGTATGCAGCTTGAAGGTTTAGAGGCCATGATTATTTTCATCATTGTGTCAAGAGATATAGTATTAAAACACTTGAGTGTCTCTCTTGATCCTAGGTCCTGGCAGAGTTGTGCAGACTCAGGACAGCTGAGCTTTGTAGGAATACGCAGATTTAAAGAGGAGTCCGTAATTTGCTTTCTAATGATCATGATCTTTTCCTCAAAGAAGTTCATTAATTTATTACTGCTGAAGTGAAATCATCCTCACTTGGGGAATGATGAGCTTGGAGTGTACAATGGTGTTGAATGCTGACCTATAGTCAATGAACAGCATTCTTACATAGGAATTCCTGTTGTCCAGATGGGATATTGCAGTGTGCCGTGTGATGGCGATTACATCGTCTGTGGATCTATTGGGGCGGTAAGCAAATTGAAGTGGGTCTAGGATGTCAGGTAGGGTAGATCCTTTACTAGTCTCTCAAAGCACTTCATGATGACAGAAGTTGAGTGCTACGGGGCAATAGTAATTTAGTTCAGTTACCTTTGTTTTCTTGGGTACAGGAACATGGGTGGACATTTAAAGCATGTGGGGACAGCAGACTGGGATAGGGAGAGATTGAATACGTCCTTAAACACTCCAGCTGGTCTGCGCATGCTCTGAGGACGCGGCTAGGGATGCCATCTGTAGTTATCTAAAAATAGTTAAACAAATCAAAATATATTTTAGATTTTAGATTCTTCAAAGTAGCCACCTTTTGCATTGATGACTTTGCACATTCTTGACATTCTCTCAACAAGCTTCATGAGGAATGCTTTTCCAACAGTCTTGAAGGAGTTCCCGCATATGCTGAGCACTTGTTGGCTGCTTTTCCTTCACTCTGCGGTCCAACCCATCCCAAACCATCTCAATTGGGTTGAGGTCAGGTGATTGTGGAGGCCAGGTCATCTGATGCAGCACTCCATCACTCTCCTTCTTGGTCAAATAACCCTTACACAGCCTGGAGGTGTGTCTTGAGTCATTGTCCTGTTGAAAAACAAATGATAGTCGCAAACCAAATGGGATGGCGTATCGCTGCAGGATGATGTGGTGGCCTTGCTGGTTAAGTGTGCCTTGAATTCAAAATAAATCACAGACAGTGTCACCAGCAAAGCACCCCCACACATCACACCTCCTCCTCCATGCTTCACGTGGGAACCACACATGCGGAGATTATCCGTTCACCTACTCTGCATCTCACAAAGACAAGGCAGTTGGAACCAAAAATCTCAAATTTGGACTCATCAGACCAAAGGACAGATTTCCACTGGTCTAATGTCCATTGCTCGTGTTTCTTGGCACAGCAAGTCTCTTCTTCTTATTGGTGTCCTTTAGTAGTGGTTTCTTTGCAGCAATTTGACCATAAAGGCCTGATTCATGCAGTCTCCTCTGAACAATTGATGTTGAGATGTATCTGTTACCTGAAATCTGTGAAGCATTTATTTGGGCTGCAATCTGAGGCTGGTAACTCTAATGAACTTATCCTCTGCAGCAGAGTAACTCTGAATCTTCCTTTCCTGTGGCGGTCCTCATGAGAGACAGTTTTATCATATGGCTTGATGGTTTTTGCAACTGCACATGAAGAAACTTTCAAAGTTCTTGAAAATTGACTGACCTTCATGTTTTAAAGTAATGATGGACTGTCATTTCTCTTTGCTTATTTGATCTGTTCTTGCCATAATATGGACTTGGTCTTTTACCAAATAGGTCTATCTTCTGTATACCACCCCTACCTTGTCACAACCCAACTGACTGGCTCAAACGCATTAAGAAGGAAAGAAATTCCACAAATTAACTTTTAGCAAGGCACATCTGTTAATTGAAATGCATTCCAGGTGACTACCTCATGAAGCTGGTTGAGAGAATGACAAGAGTGTGCAAAGCTGTCATCAAGGCAAAGCGTGGCTACTTTGAGGAATCTCAATATATAACATACATTTTGATTTGTTTAACGCTTTTTTGGTTACAACATGATGTGTTATTTCATAGTTTTGAAATGTAGATTTTACATATACAATGTAGAAAATAGTATAAATAATGAAAAACCCTGGAATGAGTAGGTGTGTCGAAACTTTTGACTGGTACTGTATATCCAAGCTTTTTCCTACCGTGGATGATGATGATGTAAACTACCTCCTCTCTATGTAATTCAGAATTGATTATCATGCTATTTTACATGCTCGAGACAATAGTCTTTACAGTGTATCCTTATAGTCTCTGTCTCTTCCCGAACCTCTGCATACCTCAGACCATGATGGTTGTGGAATGGGATGGAATCTAATTGGATCCCTTACATTTCTTCAGATTGACCTCATCTGGCTCCCCGCGTCCCTGACAACAATATTGGACTCCATTTCCTGATCCCATTTTAGGTGGCCGTTGTCTGCTTCACAAATGGCACCCTATTACATATATAGCGCACTACCCTATGGGCCCTGGTCAAATGATGTCCAATATATAGGGAGCCATTTGGGACTCAACCGCGGGCTGCCCATGGCCTTTTGGAAGACTGGCCCCTGGTAATGGAATTACAAAACAAGGAAGAAACTAATCAATATTGTTAATTTTGAAAAATGGGTCTGTAAGATGACCTCTTGCAGCAGGTGTCCAGGCTACATCTTATTTCCTTTATTGCCGTGAGACACTCTGAAAACACGCAAACACGGGACTTCTTTGCTGAGGAATGTAATTATTTTTCTTGAGTGTGTTTGTAATTGTGTCTATTTGTATTTTATAGTATTTTCTAAATTGTGTGCATGCAGGACTCCCTTGCAAAAGAGACCTTGGTTTCAATATGACTCCGTTAAAATGAAGGTAAAATAAAAACAACTTTAGCTCAGTCCCTCAGCCCTATCCGTCTTTCCACATATATACAGTTACCCCAACTTCCTACATCTACAACACAAAGTTTAAGAGGAACATTTGTTAACAAGAGAGTAAATCAACTTTAAGGAGGCTCCGCATTTGAAGGCAATTGGAGAATATATCCAGTTTATAATTTGGAAAATGTATTAGAAATGGCAAAAGGTATTATTATAAATTCAGCATATAATAGACATTTATGTAATCAAATTAAGTGAATGTCAGATATTGTAACCTCATTCTTAACATTACAAGGAGGGAGAAATAAATATGAAATTATTTGAGTAATTAAAAGTGTTTGTAGCTGTCACTTCATGATTTAATTTGATTTGCAACAAGAGTTGTAAACGGGACTGAAATATATATATTTTTTAAAGACTAAACACGATATATACAGGACCATGTGACCTGCTGTCATGCCCTGACCGTAGAGAGCCTTTTTATGTCTCTATTTGGTTTGGTCAGGGTGTGATTTGGGTGGACATTCTATGTTCTTTATTTCTATGATTTGTGTTTCTATGTTTTGGCCGGGTATGGTTCTCAATCAGGGACAGCTGTCTATCGTTGTCTCTGATTGGGAATCATACTTAGGCAGCCATTTTTCCTTTTGGGATTGTGGGTAGTTATCTTTGTTAGTGGCACTTAGCCCTGTAAGCGTCACTGTTGTTTCTTCGTTTGTTGGTGTCATTTACTAAAATTAAAGGAATATGTACGCTCACCACGCTGCACTTTGGTCCACTTCTTTTGACGGCCGTGACACCTTCCCATGTGACCTGACCAATAAAACTACTTACACATGCCATAGTTTGTTGTAAGAGGATCTGATAATTTTACTCATCGACTATGAAGAGCAGAGTTACTGGAGTAATCCTGTCTCAGAATGCAGCGGGAGAGTGCGTGTGCGTTTGTGTGTTGAAGAGAACAGTGATGAGGATGGACATGATATCAACACAAGGAAACAGCTGTCTCACAACAACACCGTTAGACATGATAGAACAACAGCATGCTTTATTATGAGGTTCCACAGAGACACTACTGCAAAAACTTGTTTACCAGATATTTCGGCTTCAATTCCTTGAATTTCCTCAAACAAATCTTTCATATCTAACTATTTGTACTGAAACATTATCAAACACTGTTTGGGATTTTCACACATTGCAGCATTGGTACCGGTATTACATAAAACAAGAAATATTGAATTAAAGCAAGCCTCTGCTGTGGAGAAGAGAAGCAGTCCCCTGTGAACTAGGAGGCTCCTCTCTCTATATATATACCTCCCATTGAAAAGAGCATGTCTCAGATGAATGGGTTATAGGAAAGGAAAAACAAGGCTATTTTTAGACCTCACATTCATACATTTATACATTTATATGAATCAGTTTGCTCTCCTCTCTTGCCTGTAGCAAATCTGCACATCCCTGGCTGGCTTGCCTACAATACATACAGGCTGATTGAATGGCAGTACATGTTTATTCGGATGAAAGGTAATCATTTGTGACAGGTTTAAGGACACCCGTGAACTGGGAGGGAGGAGGGCGGGGAGCAACATAGGCAGGCGCAGCAGGAAGTGTAACTGCCTCAGGGGCTTCTGAAACTATTAGGGGAAACCTGACAGACACTGGAGTCTATTCTCCAACATTAATTAGAGAGAGAGACTGCAGATCATGATGAGCAGAGAGATGCAAGGGATGAGAGAAGATGAGAACGCATACTTGTGGATGTGAATAGGTTCTCACATAAAATTAATCATATTTCTATTCAGAATTCATCAAAGAATGTGAATCTGTAACAGTTTCTTATCTACTAGCTTTTCATCTATATTTACTGATGCCCATTGTGGTTTAAACAGAAGTACAGTACACACCCATGTACAACTAACTGCCAAAGCAAAGGAAACAGCAAAATGAAGTGTCTTAATAGGCTGTTGGGCCACCATGAGCCAGAACAGCTTCAATGCACATTGGCATAGATTCTACAAGTGTCTGGAACTCTATTGGAGGGATGAGACACCATTCTTCCATGAGAAATTCCATCATTTGGTGTTTTGTTGATGATGGGTGGGAAACACTGTCTCAGGTGCCGCTCCAGAATCTCTCATAAGTGTTCAATTGGCGAGAGATCTGGTGACTGAGACGGCCATGGCAGACACTGGAAGGCTTATATAGTTTTCATGCTCATCAAACCAATCAGTGACCACTTCATGCCCTGTGGATGTACGCTGGCTGCTGGCTGCTGGATCAGCTTGCATGGATGAGTGTTTTGTAACCACAGTGGAAAAGTTAATTCTCTGTGGGAGGGAATAATGTCCCATAGTGCCCTAACCTGCAGTCATGACCCGTGATTTATTTAGATTCAAGTGACTGAAAAGTGATGGGCAATGATTTATTGAGACATCTACAGTGTGCTATACAGTAAATCAATTCAGTGTAATGGAAGGTATCTACAGTATATCAGTATAGCCCACAGAGTATAAACCTCTTCAGTTCTGGTCCCCTCCTCCTACAAGGCCAAAATCAAAGAATTGACATTTCAGAGAATCACACCGCCTGCCACTCCTCTCCCACACTGTTAACAGTTTGTCCATCCTCTGATCTCTGAAAGGTATAGAAGTGCATTGTGGGACTGGACTGGACAGGTACAGGTATGGGTTCTCTCCCTTAGATGGATGATAGCAATGAACCTCACCCACCCTGCATCACGTCTATCTGGATCCCCATATAATTTTTCAGTCACACACTTAACCTAAATATATTAGTAAGCAGCAGTTGACTTTGCAACAGGTGGAAATAAACGTGTCGATATAAGGCAGGCGGGAGGAATGACTGTGGTATCCGCTCCTCATTAAATGCACACCAACTTAATTTGCCATCCCAGCGGCCAGCAGATGGAGAGAGGCTGTGTCTCAGTTAGTGGATGGAGTGAGGCTGTGTCTCAGTTAGTGGATAGAGAGAGGCTGTGTCTCAGTTAGTGGATAGAGAGAGGCTGTGTCTCAGTTAGTGGATGGAGAGAGGCTGTGTCTCAGTTAGTGGATGGAGTGAGGCTGTGTCTCAGTTAGTGGATAGAGAGAGGCTGTGTCTCAGTTAGTGGATGGAGAGAGGCTGTGTCTCAGTTAGTGGATGGAGTGAGGCTGTGTCTCAGTTAGTGGATGGAGAGAGGCTGTGTCTCAGTTAGTGGATGGAGAGAGGCTGTGTCTCAGTTAGTGGATGGAGAGAGGCTGTGTCTCAGTTAGTGGATGGAGAGAGGCTGTGTCTCAGTTAGTGGATGGAGAGAGGCTGTGTCTCAGTTAGTGGATGGAGAGAGGCTGTGTCTCAGTTAGTGGATGGAGAGAGGCTGTGTCTCAGTTAGTGGATAGAGAGAGGCTGTGTCTCAGTTAGTGGATGGAGTGAGGCTGTGTCTCAGTTAGTGGATAGAGAGAGGCTGTGTCTCAGTTAGTGGATGGAGAGAGGCTGTGTCTCAGTTAGTGGATAGAGAGAGGCTGTGTCTCAGTTAGTGGATGGAGAGAGGCTGTGTCTCAGTTAGTGGATGGAGAGAGGCTGTGTCTCAGTTAGTGGATAGAGAGAGGCTGTGTCTCAGTTAGTGGATAGAGAGAGGCTGTGTCTCAGTTAGTGGATAGAGAGAGGCTGTGTCTCAGTTAGTGGATGGAGAGAGGCTGTGTCTCAGTTAGTGGATAGAGAGAAGCTGTGTCTCAGTTAGTGGATGGAGTGAGGCTGTGTCTCAGTTAGTGGATAGAGAGAGGCTGTGTCTCAGTTAGTGGATGGAGTGAGGCTGTGTCTCAGTTAGTGGATGGAGAGAGGCTGTGTCTCAGTTAGTGGATGGAGAGAGGCTGTGTCTCAGTTAGTGGATGGAGAGAGGCTGTGTCTCAGTTAGTGGATGGAGAGAGGCTGTGTCTCAGTTAGTGGATGGAGAGAGGCTGTGTCTCAGTTAGTGGATGGAGTGAGACTGTGTCTCAGTTAGTGGATGGAGAGAGGCTGTGTCTCAGTTAGTGGATGGAGAGAGGCTGTGTCTCAGTTAGTGGATGGAGAGAGGCTGTGTCTCAGTTAGTGGATGGAGAGAGGCTGTGTCTCAGTTAGTGGATGGAGTGAGACTGTGTCTCAGTTAGTGGTAATTGGGCAGAGCGGCTCTCTCTACTCACAGGTCTCCTCTGCTGCTTTAAGTGCTGTGTGTTCCTCATAGTGCCAAATCCTGGGCTGCGTCCCAAATGCCACATGTCATGGCTCTGGTCAAAAGTAGTGAACTATATAGGGAATAGGGTGCCATTTGAGATGCAGCCCTAGGCTGGCTCCACTCATTACAGCTGGTCTGGAGGAGAAAGAGAAGGAAGGACAGAGGAACAGCTCTTCAGGGTCAAAGCCTGGGATATCCTCCCTCACTCCCTTCCCTCAAAACCGCTCCTACTCCCTCCCAACCCCTCCCTCCCTCCCTTCCAACCCCTCCCTTTCTCCCAACCCCTCCCTCCCTCCCAACCCCTCCCTCCCTCCCTCCCAACCCCTCCCTCCCTCCCTCTCAACCCCTCCCTCCCTCCCTCTCAACCCCTCCCTCCCAACCCCAGATTCATCCATCGGACTGCCAGATGGTGAAGCGTGATCCATCATTCCAGAGAACACGTTTCCACTGCTCCAGAGTCCAATGGCGGCGAGCTTTACACCACTCCAGCCAATGCTTGACATTGCACATTGTGATCTTAGGCTTGTGTGCAGCTGCTCGGCCATTGAAAACCATTTCATGAAGCTCCCGACGAACAGTTATTGTGCTGACGTTGATTCCTGAGGCAGTTTGGAACTCAGTAGTGAGTGTTGCAGGTAGCCTAGTGGTTAGAGCGTTGGGCCAGCTGGGCCAACCGTAAGGTTGTTGGATCAAATCTGTATTTTTGCCCCTGAACAAAGCAGTTAACCCACTGTTCCCCGGTAGGCTGTCTTTGTAAATAAGAATTTGTTCTTAACTGACTTGCCAAGTTAAATAAAAAATGTAAAACCGAGGAAAGACGATTTTTACACGTTACTCGCTTCAGCACTCGGCAGTCCCGTTCTGTGAGCTTGTGTGGCCTACCACTTCACGGCTGAGCCGTTGTTGCTCTTAGACGTTTCCACTTCACAATCACAGCACTTACAGTTGACCGGGGCAGCTCTAGTAGGGAAGACATTTGACGAACTGACTTGTTGGAAAGGTGGCATCCTATGACGGTGCCACGTTCAAAGTCACTGAGCGCTTCAGTAAAACCATTCTACTGCCAATGTTTGTCTATGGAGATTGCATGGCTGTGTGCTCGATTTTATACACCTGTCAGCAACGGGTGTGGCTGAAATAGACGAATCCACTAATTTGAATGGGTGTCCACATTCTTTTGTATATACAGTATAGTGTTACTTGGGTCACTTCTGTTCAACACAAGTGAAGGTGTCTCACCTTTTAGCCAGGTCAATTTCTTTGGCAACGAATCTTTCAGCTCTAACATGCTCCAGGGCAGGCTAACTCCTGAAGGAAGTGATGATTCCCACCCTCTTGCAAAGTTTGCATCATCCCATTCATTGGAGAAAGACTACTGATTATATATTTTATTCGTCAAATGTTTGTGTTATTTTTATATTATTGTTTTACCTATCACATTACACATTTAGTAATGACAGGATGAATTTGAAACCACGCACAGTAAAAAAAAAAGAACTACATTATTTTATCGATAGGAGTAGGAGTAGGAAAAAAGCACACCAACGATGGCATGAACGATACCTAATGACTGAAAGACATTCTAGTTCACACAATACCCTGCTGAATTTGCAAGATAACTTTTGATTTAGGCAAAAATGTAAACGTTGCACTGACTCACCCATGGATGGGTGTTCAGCATTGTCTAAATGAAGAGTTCGGCGTTCGACTCGCTGGGCTTATTCACGTGCGACATGCAAGCGTAGTTACAAGCCTGGCTGGAATTAACAGCAGGGGGAGGACCAATTTCCACCTTTGTAACATGGAAGTGGAAGTATGAGCTGGAATGTGAAACTAACTGAAGCTGGCTAGCTTTATAAATTCCTGAGTAGATCTAGCGTCATAATACACCCCTCTGAACTACATGAACAGTCCATGGAAATCTAAATACAAAATAGACCCATCTTGGCTGATCTTGGCTGATGCTGGTCTCATGCTAAGTGTAACAGTGGAAGTAACTAACCAGTAATTAATTAAGCCAGGCTGTAGAGGAGAGGAAGAGAGGAGAGGCTGAGGAAAAAATAACGCCCTTCTCACTGATTTAAGTGTCTATTGTAAATTGGGTGGTTCGAGCCCTGAATGCTGATTGGCTGACAGCCGTGGTATATCAGACCGTGTACCATGGGTATGACAAAACATTTATTTTTACTTCTCTAATTACGTTGGAAACCAGTCAATAATAGCAATAAGGCACCTTGTGGGTTTGTGGTATATGGCCAATATACCACGGCTAAGGGCTGTATCCAGGTACTCTGTGTTGCGTCCTACATACTGTAAGAACATCCCTTAGCCTTGGTATATTGGCCGTATACCACACTCCCTTGTGCCTTATCGTTTAAGTAACCAACTATAGTTCAATCGAGTACAGGATTAACTGAATGACAACAGATGCAATGTTACAGTCTGGCAGTCTCTATGGGGGTGCCACAGGGTTCAATTCTCGGGCCGTCTCTTTTCTCTATATATAACAACGATGTCGCTCTTGCTGCTGGTGATTCTCTGATCCACCTCTACGCAGACGACACCATTCTGTATACTTCTGGCCCTTCTTTGGACACTGTGTTAACAAACCTCCAGACAAGCTTTAATGCCATACAACAGTCCTTCCGTGGCACCATAGCAGCACCCACCCGTAGCATGCGCTCCAGCAGGTATATTTCACTGGTCATCCCCAAAGCCAACTCCTCATTTGGCCGCCTTTCCTTCCAGTTCTCTGCTGCCAATGACTGGAACGAATTGCAAAAATCACTGAAGCTGGAGACTTATATCTCCCTCACTAACTTTAAGCATCAGCTGTCAGAGCAGCTTACCGATCACTGCACCTGTACACAACCCATCTGTAAATACCTCATCCCCATATTGTTACTTATTTTTGCTCTTTTGCACCCCAGTATCTCTACTTGCACATCATCATCTGCACATCACTCCAGTGTTAATGCTAAATTGTAATTATTTCGCCACTATGGCCTATTTATTGCCTTACCTCCCTAATCTTACTACATTTGCACACACTGTATATAGATTTTTCTATTGAGTTATTGACTGTACGTTTGTTTATCCGATGTGTAACTCTGTGTTGTTTTTTGAGTCGCACTGCTTTGCTTTGTCTTGACCAGGTCGCAGTTGTAAATGAGAACTTGTTCTCAACTGGCCTACCTGGTTAAATAAAGGTGAAGTAAAAAAATAAATGGAATTTTCTTGAATCGCTTGGTGGGGGCCTCGTCTCCGCGGTATGCTCCTCAGACCCAGATGCTGATGACAGGTTGCCCTATGCAGCTGGCATCGAACCCCCCCCCCCCCCCCCCCTTCAAAAAAATAAAATAAGTTACTCACCAGGGAGAAGGGAGCAATGGTTGGATCTAAAGATTGAAGACAAGATAACTAGATGTAAAAGAGATGCATGCGAAGAATAGAACACAAGTGGTTATGCTGTAATGAAAAGTATTCTATGGAATGTTTATTACTGCAAGGTGTGCTGAGCGCAGGATGAAAATCCTGAGTATGATATATGATTGACCTGGAACACTAAGTGAGCGTTGAACCAAACAGTGTATGCCGAAATGCGGGAAGATGTGGGCACCTGTCCATGTCCCGGCCCAATGTTGACCTGCAGAGTGCCTCACATTGTTACACTGATGTGTTGAGATGAAATGTTACGCATGCTTGTAAGTAGAGCCCAACCACTCATGCAGTCATGCGATCAGTAAAATATGAGACATTTGCTGCTTCAAACCCAGTCATGCATGCGGTAAGGAAGCAATAGGGACACATGCCAAGGAGTGTCTGACCCAAAACCAGGTGTAATAATGAATGACCGCCACACGCTTGAGTGTCATTGGAACCTCGCCAACTAATGTAACTATTGATAGCTATGGTAAAGGGGCCATTGCTGAGAGGATGGCAAATAGATTGGGCCTATCATATGAGGTGTAGGCGGAGCATGACCTAGTTGCTGGAGAGTGCGGACGGAATTATAGCTAATGTAGCTGCACACCAGTTGTGAAGGAAAGACCAGTCTAGCGTAGAGGAGAAAGATAACACCTGTATATTACTTGAGAAGTGAAACAGATGAGGGTTAAAGAGGAGGGCTGAAAAGAGTATGATGAGGAGCAGACCACGGTCGAATGTAAAGCATGAGAAAGTATTACATGTACAGTGCATTGGGAAAGTATTCAGACCCCTTCACTTTTTCCACATTTTGTTACATTACTGCCTTATTCTAAAATGGATTAAATAGTTTTTTTCCCTCATCAATCTACACACAATACACCATAAGGACAAAGCAAAAATAGGTTTTTAGAAATGTTTGCAAATTTATTACAAATAAAAATTAAATATCACAATTACATAAGTATTCAGACCCTTTACTCAGTACTTTGTTGAAGCACCTTTGGCAGCAATTACAGCCTCAATTCTTCTTGGGCATGACACTACAAGCTTGGCACACCTGTATTTGGGGAGTTTCTCCCATTCTTCTCTGCAGATCCTCTCAAGCTCTGTTAAGTTGGATGGGGAGCATCGCTGCACAGCTATTTTCAGGTCTCTCCAGAGATGTGAGATCGGGTTCATGTCCGGGCTCTGGCTGGGCGACTCAAGGACATTCAGAGACTTGCCCCGAAGCCACTCTTGCGTTGTCTTGGCTGTGTGATTAGGGTCGTTGTCCTTATGGAAGGTGAACCTTCCCCCCGTGTCTGAGGTCCTGGGCGTTCTGGAGCAGGTTTTCATCAAGGATCTCTCTGTGCTTTGCGCTGTTCATCTTTTCCTCATCCTGACTTGTCTCCCAGTCTCTGCTGCTTGAAAAACATCCCCACAGCATGATGCTGCCACCACCATGCTTCACCGTAGGGATGGTGCCAGGTTTCCTCCAGACGTGACGCTTGGCATTCAGGCATTCAGGCTTCAGAGTTCAATCTTGGCTTCATCAGACCAGATACTCTTGTTTTTCATGGTCTGAGAGTCCTTTAGGTGCCTTTAGGAAAACTCCTTGAGGAAACCTGGCACCATCCCTACTGAGAAGCACGGTGGTGGCAGCACCATGCTGTGGGGATGTTTTTCAGCAGCAGGGACCGGAAAACTAGTCAGGATCAAGGGAAAGATGAACAGAGCAAAGTACAGAGAGATCCTCGATGAAAACCTGCTCCAGAGCGCTTAGGACCTCAGACTGGGATAAAGGTTCACCTTCCAACACGACAACAACCCTAATCACACAGCCAAGACAGCCCAAGAGTGGCTTCGGGACAAGTCTCTGAATATCCTTGAGTGGCCCAGCCAGAGCCCGGACTTGAACCCGATCGAACATCTCTGGAGAGACATGAAAATAGCTGTGCAGTAACGTTCCCCATCCAACCTGATAGAGCTTACAGTATGCCGCTGCTACACCATTGTTGATGCTGTTTTTTGTAACTATGGTACTAGTTCCAGTTATGGTAAAGTCACATCCCAATTATAAAGGGTAAATAAATCTCTAAATACCACCATACACAGTATACTGTATACAATTATATTTGTCCTTGGGCCAGGGGACCTTATGTTCATGCTTCATAGTTTCATACGCATTACATTTCATTTCCATTTCAGTCAAGAAAGCCATTTGTATTGAAGGGTGTTTGATATTATCATAGAGAGGGAATGAAGGTCCATATCATATAGATGACGTAACATTCCATCCTACACCTCCCAATTAACCTTCCATGCAAGCACTCCACAGACTAAACATAGAGTAGTTACCGCCTCTGTTAAAAGAACAATGACTGCGGCTGATTGTAAATAATGCAATGTCCAGGATTGGAGATCACATTTATATCAATGCTAAACCACAAAAACAACTGACTGACTGTCACAGCAATGGACAGTACTGGGTGTAGTGTAGTGTACTGACTGACAGACTCAGCAAAGAACAGTACTGGGTGTAGTGTAGTGTAGTGTAGTGTACTGACTGACTGACTCAGCAAAGAACAGTACTGGGTGTAGTGTAGTGTAGTGTAGTGTACTGACTGACAGACTCAGCAAAGAACAGTACTGGGTGTAGTGTAGTGTAGTGTAGTGTAGTGACTGACCGACTCAGCAAAGAACAGTACTGGGTGTAGTGTAGTGTACTGACTGACAGACTCAGCAAAGAACAGTACTGGGTGTAGTGTAGTGTAGTGTAGTGTAGTGTAGTGTACTGACTGACAGACTCAGCAAAGAACAGTACTGGGTGTAGTGTAGTGTACTGACTGACTGACTCAGCAAAGAACAGTACTGGGTGTAGTGTAGTGTAGTGTAGTGTAGTGTAGTGTAGTGTAGTGTAGTGTAGTGTACTGACTGACTGACTCAGCAAAGAACAGTACTGGGTGTAGTGTAGTGTAGTGTAGTGTAGTGTAGTGTAGTGTAGTGTAGTGTACTGACTGACTGACTCAGCAAAGAACAGTACTGGGTGTAGTGTAGTGTAGTGTAGTGTAGTGTAGTGTACTGACTGACAGACTCAGCAAAAACAGTACTGGGTGTAGTGTAGTGTACTGACTGACAGACTCAGCAAAGAACAGTACTGGGTGTAGTGTAGTGTAGTGTACTGACTGACAGACTCAGCAAAAACAGTACTGGGTGTAGTGTAGTGTAGTGTAGTGTACTGACTGACAGACTCAGCAAAAACAGTACTGGGTGTAGTGTAGTGTACTGACTGACTAACTGACTCAGCAAAGAACAGTACTGGGTGTAGTGTAGTGTAGTGTAGTGTAGTGTAGTGTACTGACTGACAGACTCAGCAAAAACAGTACTGGGTGTAGTGTAGTGTACTGACTGACAGACTCAGCAAAGAACAGTACTGGGTGTAGTGTAGTGTCCTAACTGACTGTCACAGCAATGGACAGTACTGGGTGTAGTGTAGTGTAGTGGTGTAGTGTACTGACTGACAGACTCAGCAAAGAACAGTACTGGGTGTAGTGTAGTGTCCTAACTGACTGACTCAGAACAGTACAGGCTACCAACAATGTGTGTTTGTGGTAGTAATCAGACAGAGCAGGCTAGGCTCAACCTTTACGCATAGTCTCATTTGGTCATAGTCTTCCAGTTTCATGTTATGTCCCAAATGACACTCTATCCCCTATATAGTGTACTACTTTTGACCAGAGCCCTATGGTTCCTTGTCAAAAGGAGTGACCTATAAAGGGAATATGGTGCCAATTGGGACATAATCTATGTATCTACCAGAGCTGTAACATAAAGGTATAAAGATGTCCTTATGGATAATTTTAGAGCTAATAGAGCTTGTGCCCGTATACTCTGGATGACTATGATGTTCCAAACGGCTCCACAACGCCAAGCGATGCCGTGAAGGCAGGCACAGCAAGCACAGGTAATGTTTAATGTCAGCCCCTGGGGACATAATGGCTCCAACACCTCAGTTATTTCCAGTCTCCCCGAGGCCACAGAGCAACTCCACTCTCAGGGCAAACAAGCCTCTGCTGAACATTAATGCCTCCAAGAGGGGTTCGAATGGAGATGGATCCACACGCTCAACATGAAGCTTAAAGTAGAATTTGGGGAAAAGATTGGATGCATCGTTGTAAAATTGTGAGGTGACCTTTTGGTATGGATGTTGTTTAATATTAGAACATTGTACAAATTGTGATAAAAGTAACACTTTTGCTTTCAATACCTTCCCCCCCATCTAGAAGGGTGACTAAAAAACCCATACATATGGCCAGTCTACATAGGGCCAGTCTACATAGGGCCAGTCTAAATAGGGCAAGTCTACATAGGGCCAGTCTACATAGGGCCAGTCTACATAGGGCAAGTCTACATAGGGTCAGTCTACATAGGGCCAGTCTACATAGGGCCAGTCTACATAGGGCCAGCTACATAGGGCCAGTCTACATAGGGCCAGTCTACATAGGGCCAGTCTACATAGGGCAAGTCTACATAGGGTAGGCCTACATAGGGCCAATCTACTGTACATAAGGTCAGTCTTATTAACGCCAGTCTACATAGGGCCAGTCTACATAGGGCCAAGTCTACATAAGGCAGATCTACATAGGCCCAGTATACATACGGGCAGTCTATAAGTACAGTCTATAGGGCCAATCTACTGTACATAGGGCCAGTCTACATATGGCCAGTCTACATAGGGCCAGACTACATGAGGCCAGTCTACATAGGGTAGGCCTACATAGGGCCAATCTACAGTACATAAGGTCAGTCTTATTAACGCCAGTCTACATAGGGCCAGTCTACATAAGGCCAGTCTGCATAGGGCCAGTCTACATAAGGCCAGTTTACATTAGGCCAGTCTACATAGGGCCAGTTTACATAAGGCCAGTCTACATACGGCAATTCTACATAGGGTTAATCTATATATGGCCAGTCTACATATGGCCAGTCTACATAAGGTCAGTCTACATAAGACCAGTCTACATAGGGCCAGTCTACATAGAGCCAGTCTACATAAGGCATGTGCATAACATACTTTTAGTAACTTAAGTGTAGGTCATAATCAAAATATGAATTATGTGCTAATATAATATATGTTTCTTAGAACAATTGAATGCACATTCCCCTTTGAGCATTTTGTTCTGAGTGATCATTTATTATAGAAATGTTAAGCCTGACTAGAGCGCACAGGGAATTTGTAATCATGTTTGTTTTCCAACTTGAATAACATTTTGTAAAACCAAAATGTATTAACTTTTTGTGAAACCCAAATGTAATAACATTTTGTAACAGACAATGCCAAGTTAAGGGTTGGCTGGGTGACAGTACAAAGAAGGCCTGTTAACATTTGCATTGTTTGATGAATGAACCAACTAAGTAAAAGAAGCCCCGTGTGTGCTCGACAAATAAAGAGTATTTCAGGAGGAAATGTCACCGATTTATATGACAGACAAATAATACAAGACGGGTTATTGAATACCACCAAAGTTTGTTACACATTCCCAGTGACAGATGATATCTATGTCTCAGGGTTGGAAAAACAATGGGTATAATTTTAGTAGCTAGTAAACTAAGATAACTCTCATGACCTCTCATGACACTGTTTTCTTAGCTAGACAAAAAGAACATGTAAATATTAGTCAGCCTGATTACTGGGCTGATAACGTTTTCCAGGACTCATAAAGGAAAACCATTGTTCTGAGTGTTGTGGTATGGCTCCTGCTCAGAGGGAAAGTTGTTGAAAGTGGCAAGTTCCTGTCTCAAAACACGCACACACGCACGCACACACACACGCACGCACGCACGCACGCACACGCGCACACACACACACACACACACACGCACACCATACCCCACCAATTGACCAGAGAAACCCCATATGACCAAACCTAGAGAGCACATTGCCCATGCATGAGTAGGTCTTCTGGAATGACGCTTCTCTACATGTGTTGCCATGGTGATCGATAACATTCACAGCTCGTCAGCTGTGTGCTGTTCTGACATGGACGCAGCAGGCTTATGTAACATGGTTGCAATCCAATGGTTCAGGGTGTATGTAGTACAACGATGGGCCATCTTGTCCCAGAGTGAGTTAGTGTCAATTTGTTTGGCTCATTTCTACAAAGCGTCCATTCTCATAGCGTTAGGTTTTTACCAATAGGAGATGCAGCAGCGTAGAGAAAGGACCATGTCTGATGTGGATGAGGATAGTACTGGAAGATAGAGTTGCTTTAGTGGAACAATTATCCTTCCTACATTACAGTAGAGATGACTCATGATTCGATTGCTTTCATCATCACTCTATCAAGGAAAAAAAGAAACAGAAAACAGCCTAGCTGCTCCACAATACAGGTCTACACCGGACATCCTGGGGTTGCCTGTGACGGAGGAAGGTTTCACTGTATATATCATCCTCCTATTCAAGTTCATTAAAAAAACACACTCACTACAGCCAGCTAGTTATAGAGAGGGGTGGTTGCTAGTTCCCCCGAATAGCCATGATCCTTTGTAAAGCCATTTTAGAAGAGACAAACACAATTACTGCAGCCTACTCAGCTCTTTGCAACACCTTTTCATCTGAAAATCCAGAAATAACCAATTGTGGGCATGGAAACAGTTCAATCTACAGAACCACTGCAATGTGTTGTATTTAAATATAGCACAACGGAATTGTACAAGCTGTGTACAGTCGTGGCCAAAAGTTTTGAGAATGACACAAATATTCATTTTCACAAAGTCTGCTGCCTCAGTTTGTATGATGGCAATTTGCATATACTCCAGAATGTTATGAAGAGTGATCAGATGAATTGCAATTAATTGCAAAGTCCCTCTTTGCCATGCAAATGAACTGAATCCCCAAAAAACATTTCCACTGCATTTCAGCCCTGCCACAAAAGGACCAGCTGACATCATGTCAGTGATTCTCTCGTTAACACAGGTGTGAGTGTTGACGAGGACAAGGCTGGAGATCACTCTGTCATGCTGATTGAGTTTGAATAACAGACTGGAAGCTTCAAAAGGAGGGTGGTGCTTGGAATCATTGTTCTTCCTCTGTCATCCATGGTTACCTGCAAGGAAACACGTGCCGTCATCATTGCTTTGCACAAAAAGGTCTTCACAGGCAAGGATATTGCTGCCAGTAAGATTGCACCTAAATCAACCATTTATCGGATCATCAAGAACTTCAAGGAGAACGGTTCCATTGTTGTGAAGAAGGCTTCAGGGTGCCCAAGAAAGTCCAGCAAGCGCCAGGACCATCTCCTAAAGTTGATTCAGCTGCGGGATCGGGGCACCACCAGTACAGAGCTTGCTCAGGAATGGCAGCAGGCAGGTGTGAGTGCATCTGCACGCACAGTGAGGCGAAGACTTTTGGAGGATGGCCTGGTGTCAAGAAGGGCAGCAAAGAAGACACTTCTCTCCAGGAAAAACATCAGGGACAGACTGATATTCTGCAAAAGGTACAGGGATTGGACTGCTGAGGACTGGGGTAAAGTCATTTTCTCTGATGAATCTCCTTTCCGATTGTTTGGGGCATCCAGAAAAAAGCTTGTCCGGAGAAGACAAGGTGAGCGCTACCATCAGTCCTGTGTCATGCCAACCGTAAAGCATCCTGACACCATTCATGTGTGGGGTTGCTTCTTAGCCAAGGGAGTGGTCTCACTCACAATTTTGCCTAAGAACACAGCCATGAATAAAGAATGGTACCAACACATCCTCCGAGAGTAACTTCTCCCAACCATCCAGGAACAGTTTGGTGACGAACAATGCCTTTTCCAGCATGATGGAGCACCTTGCCATAAGGCAAAAGTGATAACTAAGTGGCTCGGGGAACAAAACATCAATATTTTGGGTCCATGGCCAGGAAACTCCCCAGACCTTAATCCCATTGATAACTTGTGGTCAATCCTCAAGAGGCGGGTGGACAAACAAAAGCCCACAAATTCTGACAAACTCTAAGCATTGATTATGCAAGAATGGGCTGCCATCAGTCAGGATGTGGCCCAGAAGTTAATTGACAGCATGCCAGGGCGGATTGCAGAGGTCTTGAAAAAGAAGGGTCAACACTGCACATATTGACTCTTTGCATCAACTTCATGTAATTGTCAATAAAAGCCTTTGACACTTATGAAATGCTTGTAATTATACTTCAGTATTCCATAGTAGCATCTGACAAAAATATCTAAAGACACTGAAGCAGAAAACTTTGTGGAAATTAATATTTGTGTCATTCTCAAAACTTTTGGCCACGACTGTATATTGTCAAAATGTATGAGTCACAATATAAAACATGTATGTATGGGAATGTGTCCAGTATTTGAAGCATCAAACATTTCTGCTGCACTGCAGAAGTTATGGATATCAGTCTTAATGCATTTATATGCCAATGATGTTCAAGCTGCCTTTTATCTTAGGATTCTTTGTCATCAGTTTTTGAGACTAAATACATACTGTTTTAGAAATAGCACAGTATATAGATGTAGACTGAAACATACTGTACAGTGCTATTATACATATAAGTATATATAGTATAAAATATATGATTTGGACTTTAAATGTCTTTTACACACAGATCTACAGCACATCACCTCAGATAGCCGTATATGACAGTTACAGTAAGGAGATTGACAGTTTATATTCCCTCTGGCCCTGACTTCTTGAAACCCACCTGCAGCACATATTATTTACTTCCTTATTTATTTCAGTACAGACTAGTCACATTTCACTACTCTAAAATTAAACAAGCAAACACTTTTGTTGTAAACAATGTGTTAACACTATTTAAATGATTGGTCTTGTGGCAATGGACTATTTGGAGTTTTTCTTCATATAGCCATGACTAGAGCCGAGCCCATCTGTGGAATGTGCATGTTACCATGTTTGTGTCACATTTCACAGTGCATATGAAACACTTCACAACAAACATATTGCTTTTCAAGCTTCTGAATTTACTTTACATCAGCAACCTACGGTATGTAATACAACTTTGATGTTATAGTCAGAAGTAACAATCATTACTATGTTATTTCTCATACAGATACAGATAAAGTACTGTAGACTGGTAAAGATAGCAGAACGTAAGAAACCCTTTCAGCTCTATTCTGTGAAATGATGCCATACTATCCATTGTCAATATAAAATAAATACATACATCTATAGTTCATTATTGTAAACATTTAAACAGAGGGGAACATACAGCTACTGTAATGCACCTTGACTGAGAAGAATCTGTTTAAAAACTGCATACACGCTGTTAGAGTCATTGGCTTCAGTTCAGTACATATACATCATGAATAAGCCTGCAGTCTGGAAGCAGTAGAGATGTGTTTTTAGTATGTCTTTGTTCACAGTGCTCCCTTTATGACCTCTCACACGCAGTCTACTTTCACTTGGTTGTTGTTGGTTATTAAAGGGGATGGCTTGACTCTCTCCGCAGCGTCGTTGGAACTGTCAGGGAACAACAACGTCACAGTGCAAAGCGAGACAACTATCCGTTTGTACTCCCTCCGGAAGTTCTGGTTGAGCAGTCCATAGACGATGGCATTAAGGCAGCTGTTGAAGTAGGCCATGAAATAGCTGAACACGAACAGCCACTCTGGAATCATGGGTATTACTGCGGCGGGGTTGACGGCCACTGCCAGTCCGATGAAGTTCAGCGGTGCCCAGCACACAGCAAACAGGACGAACACCACAAACATGGTGACAAAGTTCCTCACGTCATGCGGCGTGAGCCTAGGCCTGAACTCGGGCTTCACCCTCCGCCTCACCTGGATAACCAGGATCCAGATCCTCAGGTAGCAGTAGGTGACGATCATGATGGGCAGGATGAAGTGGAAGAAGACCACGGCGATGGTGTACGCTGAATTGGCCGACTGGACGAACGTACATGAATACACCCTGGGATCGTACTGCAGCGAGCCCACAAAGAAGTTGGGCACCAGGGCCACCACAGTCAACAGCCAGATGAGCAGGACATAACACAGGGAGTTCTTGTCACTGTACAGCTTGTGGTATTTAAGACTGTGACATATATAGCAGTAGCGGTTGATTGCGATGCCGGTGATATTGAAGATGGAGCCGATGACGCTGAGTCCCATAAGGAAGCCGCTAACCTGACAGTGAATGAAGCCCAGGTTCCAGCCGTTGTTGAAGATGGAGGAGAGGACCAGAGGGTAGGGGTAGAAGGCCACCACCAGGTCTGCTACAGCCAGGCTCACCACAAACACGTTGCCTGGAAAACAAAGGAACGCTCTGTTTATTTATAATATCCTAATATCCTTATCTGAAAGGATCAACATCTTATACCCCTCGAAACCAGTACTGTTTTGATATTTCAGCTGTGTACAAGTGCATGTTGATTCCCAACGCTTTCATTTAGGATTTGAAATGACAAAAAATAAATCAATGGATCATATTCCCCAGTCTATATTCCCCAATAATAAAAGGTTGACTGAAATGGAATGACCTTTACTGCTCTCTCTCTCTTAGAGGGGATTTAACCACACATGGTGCTGAATCTCTGGGAAAAGTTGATCTCCTGCTTGCCCCCCCCCTCCACACAAACACACACACACACACACACACACACACACACACACACATGTCATTCGAGCTATTATGATCAAATAAATGTCTTAGGCTATGTCATAAATGGCACCATATTTCCTGTACCCTATTCTTTATGGTAGTGCACTATAGTGCACTATATAGGGAATAGGGCACCATTTTGGACGCCACCATATTATAACCTGTCCACTGGTGACCTGGACTGGAACTTGTTTTGCTATGTCTAGCCTCATTAATGCTAATCCTGGGTGACAGTGTGCCTCTTTGTTAGCAATGGTTTGGAACCATGACGCACTGTGGGGAATACATTTATAAAAGGTCCCAAAATGTGAGCTATGCCCTAGTCCCCTTAAACTCAACTCTGGATCTCGAAGCCAGTTCCACTGCCTTTTTTAATTGTTCCCTTCAAATCAGGGACTGATTTAGACCTGGGACACCAGGTGGGTGCAATTAATTATCAGGTAGAACAGAAAACCAGCAGGCTCCGGACCTAGTAGGGTAAGAGTTGAATACCCCTGGCTAGTCTTGGCTCAGACTATTGGCTCTGTTGCAGAATTACTAGTCTTAATATAGCTACTGTACTAGCTAGTCTTCATAGTGTTGAGAACTGTTATGACCAGTCTGTGGTGACCAGCCTGTTTTTTTTTTATTTTATTTTACCGTTATTTTACCAGGTAAGTTGACTGAGAACACGTTCTCATTTGCAGCAACGACCTGGGGAATAGTTACAGGGGAGAGGAGGGGGATGAATGAGCCAATTGTAAACTGGGGATTATTAGGTGACCATGATGGTTTGAGGGCCAGATTGGGAATTTAGCCAGGACACCGGGGTTAACACCCCTACTCTTACGATAAGTGCCATGGGATCTTTAATGACCTCAGAGAGTCAGGACACCCGTTTAACGTCCCATCCGAAAGACTGCACCCTACACAGGGCAGTGTCCCCAATCACTGCCCTGGGGCATTGGGATATTTATTTTTTTAGACCAGAGGAAAGAGTGCCTCCTACTGGCCCTCCAACACCACTTCCAGCAGCATCTGGTCTCCCATCCAGGGACTGACCAGGACCAACCCTGCTTAGCTTCAGAAGCAAGCCAGCAGTGGTATGCAGGGTGGTATGCTGCTGTGGTGACCAGCTTACAGGAATGTCTCTTTGAACAACTCCACTTATTCATTGTGGTTTCAAAAACAACAATGTTAATTTGTTCAAGTAGGAGTAACTAGATCTCCAACCTACAACATATGATATAAGAATATGACATTTTTAAAGGCCATAAATCCATGCACTATGGTTATATTTATAGAATGTGCAATGTAGGTCAAGTTACCAAACATGCAAACATTTAGTATGCTGGAAAGGGTCCACCCTGATGGTCATTGTAAAGCAATGCATTTCCTTCTCCATCTACATTACCTTGCATGCATCCTCCATATGCGCCATTGAGCTAGCTCATCATTTACAATTGGAAAAGTAAATGGGAAAAGGAGTTTGAAGTTTCCTGACCTGTCTGTTGTTTTTGCTTTTTTTTTTACTCCATAACTTGAAAGCCCTGATCTCTAAAATAATTTGAATATGTCAGGCTTGAAAATTCATTCAGCCATTTTGGCACATTGACTCACTACCCAAACCACACTCAACTGGTTTCTAGTGGTAAGAAATGTCATGTGATCACCTTTTGCCATCTAGTGGACGATCTGGGAATCAGTTGGGGGATATATTTACATCAATGGATAGGTAGAATAGGTACTTCAGCTTTCTCCTCATGTGTATATCATTCCTGTAAGATGACAAATAAAGGCATGGCATGTTGGACAGGCCTTGCACTTTTAAAATGGCTCTTCCTATGTGAATTTGTGCATGTTTAGAGCGTCACCATCAACCACCACATTCACCCACCCACATCAACCCCCACATCAACACGTACATCAACCATCCCACATCAAACCTCCCACTTCAACCCGCCCACATCAACCCCCCCCATCAAACCCCACAGCAAGCCCCCCACATAAACCCCCACATCAATCCCCACATCAACCCCCAAACAACCCCCAACATCAACCCCCTCCATATAAACCCCCTCACATCGACATCAAAGCTCCACATGTCAAGCTCCATATCAATTTCCCCAATCAACACCCACATCAACCCCCAAATTAACCCCCCACATCAACTCACATATCAACCCCAGACATCAACCCCCACATTGACATCAAAGCTCCACATATCAACCCCCATATCAACCACTAAACATCAACCCCCATATCAACCCCCCTACATAAACCGTCCCCACATCAACCCCCCCACATCAACCCCTCCACATCAACCCCCTATCAACCCGTCTACATCAGCCCCCACATCAACCCCCAAATAATCCCCCCACATCAACGCCCACATCAACCCCTCCACATCAACCCCCAAATCCCCCCTCCAACATCAAGCCCCCCACATCAACCCCTCCACATCAACCCCCAAATCCCCCCTCCAACATCAAGCCCCCCACATCAACCCCCCAACATCAATCCCCAAATCAATTCCCCAAATCAAACTGGCTGAAATAGCCGAATCCACTAATTTGAAGGTGTGTCCACATACTTTTGTATAGTGTATACACACATAATTTGAACTACTGGTCATCTCTGCTTCATGCTCTACCATGATGAAGAAGACTCATACTCTCAAACATCAACAGACCGAAAACAGATACCATGCTATAACTCTGCAGTTGCTTTGCTACAGATACAGTATATAACAAAACATTTCTACAACATGATTAAACAAGTGCCATGATACAGAATATGATGTCTTCGAACCTCCTGCGGAGACATTCTAGATGTATTTTCCCTCAAATTCATGAGGGATTGTTTTGTTTGGAAATAATCATAAAATATTTGACATCTTTATGATACATTACTTTGGAAATAATCATTCAATGTTTTATGTCTTTTTGATACATTACTTTGGAAAGAATCCTTAAATGTTTTACATCTTCATGATAAATGATATAACTTGGATTTAATGATCAGTTTTCCTCATTTGACAACCTCTTTTTGACGCTGCAGGGAAAGTGAGTGAAAGAGAGGCTTAGGGCTGGGTTCAATCTGTACCGCGGAAGTATCGCTTAAGATCTGCATTAAAATGTAATGGTACTTTCTGATTAAGTCGACATATGCAGCGTTTACTGTGATAGCAGTCTCCGCGAACGTGGGATCATTGCCTTTACATTAAAATCGAGCTTTAACGCGGATAAACAAACATAACAAAAATATATAGAAATAAAAACGAAGAAATGTTGGAAACAGTATTTATATACACAGTACAAAATCCAATGGCAAAAATTATGGAATTGCAAGACATTAACACCCATAATAACAAAGCAAAAACAGTTTTTCATAAATGTTTGCACATTCATAAAAAAAAGAAAACAGAAATTTTACATTTACATAAGTATTCAGACCCTTTACTCAGTACTTTGTTGAAGCACATTTGGCAGGGATTACAGCCTGAAGTCTTCTTGGGTATGATGCTGCAAGCTTGGCACACCTGTATTTGGGGAGTTTCTCCCATTCTTCTCTGCAGATCCTCTAAAGCTTTGTCAGGCTGGATGGGGCATGTCGCTGCACAGCTATTTTCAGGTCTCTCCAGAAATGTTCGATCGGGTTCAAGTCCAGGCTCTGGCTGGGCCACTCAAAGACATTCAGAGACTTGTTCCAAAGCCGCTCCTGCGTTGTCTTGGCTATGTGCTTAGGGTGTTTGTCCTTACAGAAGGTGAACCTTCCAACACCCCAGTCTGAGGTCCTAAGAGCTCTGGAGCAGGTTTTCATAAAAAAACTCTTTACTTCGCTCTGTTCATCTTTCCCTCGATCCTGACTAGTCTCCCAGTTCCGGCTGCTGAAAAACATCCCCACAGCATGATGCTGCCACCACCATGCTTCACCTTAGGGATGGTGCCAGGTTTCCTCCAGACCTACCGCTTGGCTTCCAGGCCAAAGAGTTCAATCTTGGTTTCATCAGACCAGAGAATCTTGTTTCTCATGGTCTGAGAGTCCTTTAGGTGCATTTTGGCTAACTCCAAGCTGGCTGTCATGTTCCTTTTACTGAGGAGTGTCTTCTGTCTGGCCACCTCAGCCCCCACATCAACCCCCCACATCAACCCCTCCACATAAACGCCCCCAACATCAACCTCCACACCAACCACCATATCAACCCCCCCACATCAACCCTGCTACATCTACCACTCCACAGCAACTCCCCCACATCAACCCTCCCACATCAACCCCCCCACATCAACGCCCCCCACATCAACCCTGCTACATCAACCACTCCATATCAACCCCCCCACATAAAAGCCCCAACATCAACCCCCCCCACATCAACTCCCCCACATCAACCCCCCCACCTCAGCCCCCTCATCAACCCCCCCACATCAACCCCTTACATCAACCTCCACATTAACCACCACATCAACCCCCCACATTATCCCCCCACATCAACCCTGCTACATCTACCACTCCCCATCAACCTCCCCACATCAACCCCTTTTGGCTAACTCCAAGCTGGCTGTCATGTTCCTTTTACTGAGGAGTGTCTTCTGTCTGGCCACTTTACCATAAAGGCCTGATTGGTGGAGTGCTTCAGAGATGGTTGTCCTTCTGGAAGGTTCTCCCATCACCACAAAGGAACTCTGGAGCTCTGTCAGAGTGACCATCGGGTTCCTAGTCACCTCCCTGACCAAGGCCCTTCTCTCCCTGATTGCTCAGTTTGGCCAGGCAGCCAGCTCTAGGAAGAGTCTTGGTGGTTCCAAACGTCCTCCATTTAAGAATGAAGAAGGCCACTGTGTTCTTGGGGACCTTCAATGCTGCAGAAGTTTTTGGTACCCTTCCCCAGATCTGTGTCTCAACACAACCCTGTCTCGGAGCTATACCTTCAACCTCATTGCTTGGTTTTTGCTCTGACATGCACTGTGAACTGTGGGACCTTATATAGACTGGTGTGAGACTTTCCAAATCATGTCCAATCAATTGAATTTACCACCGGTGGACTCCAATCAAGTTGTAGAAACATTTCAAGGATGATCAATGGGAACAGGATGCACCTGAGCTCAATTTCGAGTGTCATAGCAAAGGGTCTGAATACTTATGTAAATAAGGTATTTCTGTTTTTTATTTGTAATGAATTTATCAAAAAATTACTGTTTTTGCTTTGTCATTATGGGGTATTGTGTGTAGATTGTTGAGTAAAATTCTTTATTTATTAATACATTTTAGAATAAGGCTGTAAAGTAACAAAATGTGGAAAAAGGGAAGGGGTCTGAATACTTTCTGAATGCACTGTAAATATGTGAATGGTGTGTATGGACAGTACGGGCACTATGTGAATAGAAAAGGTGTTTACAGCAGTAGTTATATAGGATGAGCCTTGACTAGAATACAGTATATACATATGAAGTGAATAAAACAGCATGTAAACATTATTAAAGTGACCAGTGTTCCATGACTATGTACATAGGGCAACAGTCTCTAAGGTACAGGGTAGAGTACCTGGTGCTAGCAACAGTCTCTAAGGTACAGGGTAGAGTACCTGGTGCTAACCTGCTAGTAACAGTCTCTAAGGTACAGGGTAGAGTACCTGGTGCTAACCTGCTAGTAACAGTCTCTAAGGTACAGGGTAGAGTACCTGGTGCTAACCTGCTAGTAACAGTCTCTAAGGTACAGGGTAGAGTACCTGGTGCTAACCTGCTAGTAACAGTCTCTAAGGTACAGGGTAGAGTACCTGGTGCTAACCTGCTAGTAACAGTCTCTAAGGTACAGGGTAGAGTACCTGGTGCTAGCAACAGTGTCTAAGGTTCCGGGCAGGGTGCTGCTAGTGATGACTATTTATTAACAGTCTGATGGCCTGGAGATAGAAGCTGTTTATCAGTCTCTTGGTCCCAGATTTGATGCACCTGTACTGTCTCCACCTTCTAGATGGTAACGAGGTGAACAGGCCATGGCTCTGGTGGCTGAGGTCCTTGATGATCTTCTTGGCCTTCCTGTGACACTGGGTGCTGTAGTTAGGCAGTGAGCCCCCCGGTGATGCATTGGTTGTGACCGCACCAGCCCCTGGAGAGCCCTGCGGTTGCGTGTGGTGCAGTTGCCGTACCATGCGGTGCTACAGGATCTGTAGAAGTTCGTGAGGGTCTTAGAAGATGTCCAGCGGAACAGCAGTAATCTCGTCAACATAACAATCACTCTCAACATTCAGCAGAGCCTAAATCATTCATTTAGAAATACAGTACCAGTCAAAAGTTTGGACACACCTACTCATTCCAGGTTTCTCTTTATGCCAAGAGTGTGCAAAGCTGTCATCAAGGCAAAGGGTGGCTACTTTGAAGAATCTCAATATATAAAATATATTTTGATTTGTTTAACACTTTTTTGGTTACTACATGATTCCATATGTGTTATTTCATAGTTTTGATGTCTTCACTATTATTCTACAATGTAGAAAATAGTAAAAATAAAGAAAAACCCTTGAATGAGTAGGTGTGTCCAAACTTTTGACTGGTACTGTACATGTTATTCAATCATTGCACCTACACTGCCCGCGCATGTCAACGAGCATCTGCGTAGCCAGGCACTAAAATAGAACTTGGTTCTTTTTGCGAAGCTTGACGCGCTGCAAGTCCCGCCTCTCCCATCTCCTCATTGGTTTTTAGGAGCATATACCAACGTGCCATCTTCTCATTGGGTTTTAGGAGCATATACCCACGTGGGTGATTGAAAGATGAAGTGAGGTTCACACTCAGTCCAGTTGATGGTAGTAATGCACCTTAAAGTTGGTTGCTAACCGCCATATGAAGTCAGAAGAAGAAGCCTGAAGGAGGAGAGATTACTAGAAACTAACTCGGTTTACCCTTTTATCTGTGGATTAATTGTCGGCGTAGAGGACCTTGTGCATTTCAGGTAAAATAACAACCCAATGTTTATATCCCAGGACAAATTAGCTAGCAACAGCAAGCTAGCTAGCTAAATTGCAATACATTTTTTATGCTTTTCGACCTGTCTGCAAATTAATACAATTGGTTCAGAGTTCGTTTTGATATTTCAACATGTGTGTCCTGATCACATCTGGTGTGGGTGGACAAAATAAACATGCACGCAATGACGCACGTGGACGCACGCGCACGAGCAGTCTGATCAGCATGTCAGCCTCAACAGTTTTGGCCCCAGGACACTGCAGGCCTGCCAGACTAATCATAATGCATTGTATCCCTAAAACAGATGCATCACATATACTGTACTTAACTACTTCCTTGTTCTTCTTGTACTGCGGAGACAAGATAGTTCATAGATTATAGTCATTATACGTTTTTTGGTCAATTTGCATAAAAAAACAGGAACAATAATAAGAAATCAATAGTAGTGGGACAAAAACTATAATCTATAATAATCATACCGAATAAGATGCAACAGTTTGACAGAGAGCTCAACAGGCCATGTGAGTGTGGAATGGAAACAAGGATTCTAGGTCCTCCACTGGAATAGAGGCGGCGTGGTGCTGGAGTCCCACTCTATTTAACATAAACTGTAGATGTGTAATGTGTAACAGAGTTCCCCTTGAATCAGTAGTGAGCTTCAGTTGATATGACTGCCCCAGGCACCCAATTCACATCAGACCCACTAAGAGAGACTGGGAGAGAAGAAAGCAGCAGAGAACAGCTCTACTCTACACTACACTGCTCTGCTCTACACTACTCTGATCTGCTCTACACTACTATGCTCTACACTACTCTGCTCTACACTACTACGCTCTGCTCTACTCTACACTACTCTGCTCTACTCTACACTACTCTGCTCTGCTCTACACTACTACGCTCTGCTCTACTCTACACTACTCTACTCTGCTCTACACTACTCTACTCTGCTCTACACTACTACGCTCTGCTCTACTCTACACTACTCTACTCTACACTACTCTACTCTGCTCTACTCTGCTCTACTCTACTCTGCTCTGCTCTACACTACTCTGATCTACACTACTCCATGCTATACTCTACACTACGCTGCTATACTCTACTCTACACTACACTACTCTGCTCTGCTCTACACTACGCTGCTCTACACTACTCTGCTCTACACTGCTCTGCTCTACTCTGCTCTGCTCTACTCTACATTACTCTATGCTATACTCTACACTACTCTATGCTATAGTCTACTCTGCTGTACTTTACTCTACAGGACTCTGTTATACTCTACACTACTCTGCTCTACACTACTCTGCTATACTCTACTCTGCAGTACTTTACTCTACACGACTCTGTTATACTCTACACTACTCTGCTCTACACTACTCTATGCTATACTCTACACTACTCTGCTCTACTCCGCTGTACTTTACTCTACAATACTCTGCTGTACTCTACACTACTCTGCTGTACTTTACTCTACTCTGCTCTACACTACTCTGCTCTGTTTACACTACTCTGCTCTGCTCTACACTACACTACTCTAATTGTCTCTGCTCTACACTACACTACTCTACTTTTCTCTGCTCTACACTACTCTACTTTTCTCTGCTCTACACTACACTACTCTGCTCTACACTACACTACTCTACTCTATTCTGCTCTACACTACACTACTCTGCTCTGTTTACACTACTCTGCTCTACACTACTCTGCTCTGTTTACACTACTCTGCTCTACTCTGCTCTACACTACACTACTCTACTTTTCTCTGCTCTACTCTACACTACTCTGCTCTACTCAGATACTTTTGTGTTTTGTTGGTTTGCTCAGTGCAAAAAAAACAGATGCTCAGTTCTGCTAACTTGATCTCAAATGACATGTAACATTTCCAAGGTCTCTCCCTTGGTTGTGGCGTTGTATACAGGGGAACAGCAGAACCTTAAGCTGCATATTAGTTCCATAAGCGGACGGTGGGTGAGGTGAGCTGATGCATTGGTTATTGGCAGAGTGACGCTGTAGTTACCCAGGGTGTGTTAAGATCATTCTTACCAAGCAGCCCATGCTGACTAACGCAAACAGACAGTGGTGGCTCAGTATACAGAGTCTCACGAGCTGCATTTGTTTAATAGAAAAAAGAGACAGCGGGCGGAGCGACTGTGGCGTGTCATTCAGGAACAATGAGAGTGCAATTAGGTTCTAAATACATGCTTGGTTGGGTCTTGGTTGGAGATATTATGTGGCTGTGGCAGGGTGTGTGGGAGGGAGTGTCTGCTCTGGTCATTACGTATTCCTCTGTGGACCAGGGGGACAGTTTCACAGCACACTGGACAAACAGAATGAACAGGAGGCTAATGGGAGTGTTGGTGGGTAGGGGGGAGGCCCGAGAACATACAGTAGATACTGGAGGAAGAGATGGTGGTGGAGACGATAGCGGTACATACCAACTACCTTATACGGTGTATCTTTAGAATGAAACATCACAGGCCAAAGTAAAGAAAGTGCCTAAAAAACCCAAAACAAAGACCTACTCATCCTGAGAAAATAACATTGTCTTATAAGGTCTCATTCAGTTAATGAAGTGTAGCTGTCCAGATGGGAAATACTGCTGGACCTTACCTCCAGATCTAATGTCACATGGCCACGGGATCGATGAATGAATCAATGAAATACATGCAAAGACACAAGAACAAAACAATAATGACCTCTACCACTCCTTGTCTCTCATATGCAGAGAAAGAGAGAGAATTTGTGAATATTTATTAGGATCCCCATTAGCTAACGCCGTAACGCTAGCTAATCGTCCTGGGGTCCAACACCAATTAACAAGACATTACAAACAATTACAAATGATGACTTTACAAACATTTAACAAGTAGACAATACAGACAATTAAAATACCTGACAGGAAACACATTTAACATTCAGTTGATGCTTTCTATTTCCTGTCCAGTCATATGGTCTATCTCATTAGACGTTCTTTTATTTTTTTCTTGAAGGTGGATTTACTTTTTGCCTGAGAAATATGGATTGGTAAAGAGTTCCGTTCAGCTATAGCTCTATATAAAACTGTAGATTTAAGACGATTTGTCCTTGGCTTGGGTTGTCTTAGATGCCCTGAATTTACCTGTCTAGTTTGGTGGTTATGCATGTTTAATTTTTTTATTTAACCTTTATACAGATAGAGCAATGAAGAGCTAATCTGGCAGCCCTGTTTTGGGTGATTTTGAGCTTTAAAAAAAACATTTGCTGCAGATGACCATATAACTGGACAGTACTCTAAGTGTGATAGGACCAGGGATTGACCATATAACTGGACAGTACTCTAAGTGTGATAGGACCAGGGATTGACCATATAACTGGACAGTACTCTAAGTGTGATAGGACCAGGGATTGACCATATAACTGGACAGTACTCTAAGTGTGATAGGACCAGGGATTGACCATATAACTGGACAGTACTCTAAGTGTGATAGGACCAGGGATTGACCATATAACTGGACAGTACTCTAAGTGTGATAGGACCAGGGATTGACCATATAACTGGACAGTACTCTAGGTGTGATAGGACCAGGGATTGACCATATAACTGGGCAGTGCTCTAAGTGTGATAGGACCAGGGATTGACCATATAACTGGGCAGTGCTCTAAGTGTGATAGGACCAGGGATTGACCATATAACTGGACAGTACTCTAGGTGTGATAGGACCAGGGATTGACCATATAACCTTACAGACAGTACTCTTAAGTGTGATAGGACCAGGGATTGAATCACCTGATTCAGAGTGCTAGATGTTACATACTCTGAACATTTTCTTGTAACAGCAATTCCCTTACCCATCTTAATAACAATATTATCTATGTGTTCTGACCAGGATAAAGCTGCGTCCAACATGACGACTAGTAGTTTCGTTTTCCCCCCTTGCTCTACATGCATTCTATTCATCAACAAATTCAATTGGGTATCATCAGCAAGCATATATCTTGAACCAAATACAATACATTTAGTTTTAGAAATGTTCAACACCAATTTGTTCATATCAACCCACCATTCTTAGTTCACTACTCAGTACATCGTGTAGCGCATTACATTCGGATGCTGCGCTATACATTGTAGAGTCATCAGCATACATTAAACCTCTTGCTTTGTTCATTACTGAAAGTAAATCATTAGTAAAGATAGAGTAGAGAAGTGGGCCTAGGCAGCTTTCTTGAGGAACACCACAGCGTATATCTTTACTTTTTGAAAAGCTACCATTAAAGAACACTTTTGTCTTCTCCTGGATAGATAGATTTCCATCCAGGATAGAGCTGCAGACTTAAAACCATAACGTTTGAGTTTATCTAGTGACAGTTCATGATCAATTACATCAAAAGCAGCACTGAAATCTAGCAACACTGCACCAACTAACTTCCTGTCATCCATACTCTTTAACCAATCATCTGTCATTTGTGCTGAGGCCGTACTCGTAGAATGCTCTTCTTTGCATGCTGGAAACCCGTTATCAGATCATTACATGAGAAATAATCCTTGATTTGTACAGATAAAATCTTTTCCAATAATCTACTGAACACAGGCAGCAAGCTTATAGGACGACTATTAGGACCAGTGAATGCAGATCTTTTATCCTTAGGTAGTGGAATAACCTTTGACTCTTTCCAGACTTCTGGGCACACCCCATACATGAAGCACTTATTAAAAATATAGATATTTGGTTAGCTGTAACTGTAAGCAATTTGGCGTCCAGATGATCTGTACCGGGTGACTTGTCATCCGAAAGAGACAACAGCATCCTTTCTACCTCTTCCTGTTCTACTTGGTGAAATTCAAACCTGCATTGCCTCTCCTTCATGATACAATCTGTTATAAGGGTATATGACATGGAGCCATCAGCTGGAATCATAGCATTCCTGGACTTTCCACTTTGCCTGTAAAATATGAATTAAAGTAGTTTGCGATGTCGTTTGATTTTGTAATAAATATAGCCTCTGATTCAACAAAAGAGCTGGACATGTTCGAATTCCTACCCATAATCACGTTCAACGTTCTCCACAGTTATTTTCATCACCCTTTACTTCATACATTTTTAAACAAACTTAGTGACATTTCAGGATCATCCTTACTACACACTTCTAACCATTGCACATTCTTAATCTCATCCACAAATGAGTCCTGATTGAACCCTCTGTAGGACCTGCGGTATATTACCTTAGGGCCAGCCTTGGGTATTTTAGTTTTCCTAGTGAGTGAGTCCTGATTGAACCCTCTGTAGGACCTGCGGTATATTACCTTAGGGCCAGCCTTGGGTATTTTAGTTTTCCTAGGGAGTGAGTCCTGATTGAACCCTCTGTAGGACCTGCGGTATATTACCTTAGGGCCAGCCTTGGGTATTTTAGTTTTCCTAGTGAGTGAGTCCTGATTGAACCCTCTGTAGGACCTGCGGTATATTACCTTAGGGCCAGCCTTGGGTATTTTAGTTTTCCTAGGGAGTGAGTCCTGATTGAACCCTCTGTAGGACCTGCGGTATATTACCTTAGGGCCAGCCTTGGGTATTTTAGTTTTCCTAGTGAGTGAGTCCTGATTGAACCCTCTGTAGGACCTGCGGTATATTACCTTAGGGCCAGCCTTGGGTATTTTAGTTTTCCTAGGGAGTGAGTCCTGATTGAACCCTCTGTAGGACCTGCGGTAAATTACCTTAGGGCCAGCCTTGGGTATTTTAGTTTTCCTAGTGAGTGCAACCAAGTTATGATCACTGCAACCTAGTGCCACTGATACAGCTTTAGAACAATGTTCAATTGTTCATGTTGGTTAAAATGTGATCGATACAAGTTGATGATGTGATACCGGACCTATTAGTGAACGTTCTGGTTGGTGATGTCATAACTTGGGTCAGGTTACATACGTTGGCAACAGAAATACGTTTATTGTCATTGGACAGTTGGTGTTAAAAAAATCCATATTCATATCTCCCCAAAAATATATTTCCCTATTTTCATCAGATACCTTATCCAACATTTCACAAAGTACATCAAGATATTTCACATCAGCACTAGGTGGCCTATAGCAGCAACCAACTAGTATTGGTTTCAAATGTGGTCAATGCACCTGTACCCATAGCGCCTATAATCTATTCAACATTAAGTCCTTACGTTGTTTTGCTGGAATATGATTCTGGATGTAAACTCCACCCACACATCTATTTCGGTCCCTCCTGAACAGATTGTCTCCATGTATAGAGATCTCAGCATCCTCAAAAGAAGAGTCCTTGTGAGTCTCTCATATTGCCAATACATGAATACTGCACTAGACAGCATATTTCATGTATTTTGTTCCTTAAACTGCATATATTCAGGTGAGCAATTAACAGCCCTTTCTTTGGTAGATTTACAGTATTTCTATGTCCAAACATGAGTCAGTCAGCAGTTAGAATCTGAAAGAGAGATACTCAGACAGTGTGTGTGTGAGGGGGGGGGGGGGGGGGGGGCTAGAAAGAGAGCGGGAGAGCGAAAGAGTAAAAGAGAGAGTGAGAGGTATGGGAGACAGAGAGAGAGTGATAGAGAGACAGACAGACAGAGACAGAAAAAGGAGAGGTATGGGAGACAGAGAGAGAGCGAGCGAGGGAGACAGACAGACAGAGAGGGAGAGCAAGGCGTGGGGGGGAGAGCGAGGCGTGGGGAGAGAGACCGAGGCGTGGGGAGAGAGAGGCGTGGGAGGTAGAGAGAGAGAGAGCGAGGTGTGGGAGGCAGAGAGAGGGAGGCATTGGGAGAGAGAGCGAGGCGTGGGGAGAGAGAGAGAGAGGCGTGGGAGGCAGAGAGAGAGAGAGAGCGAGGTGTGGGAGGCAGAGAGAGGGAGGCATTGGGAGAGAGAGCGAGGCGTGGGGAGAGACTGAGGCGTGGGTAGAGAGAGCGAGGCGTGGGAAGAGAGAGAGCGAGGCGGGGGAGGCAGAGAGAGAGCGAGGCGTGGGACGCAGAGAGAGAGCGAGGCGTGGGAAGGAGAGACAGAGCGAGGCGTGGGAGGCAGAGAGAGAGCGAGGCGTGGGAGGCAGAGAGAGAGTGAGGCGTGGGAGGCAGAGAGAGAGCGAGGTGTGGGAGGCAGAGAGAGCGAGGCGTGGGAAGAGAGAGAGCGAGGCGTGGGAAGAGAGAGAGCGAGGCGTGGGAAGAGAGAGAGCGAGGCGTGGGAGGCAGAGAGAGAGCGAGGCGTGGGGAGAGAGCGAGGCGTGGGAAGAGAGAGCGAGGCGTGGGAAGAGAGAGAGCGAGGCGTGGGAAGAGAGAGAGCGAGGCGTGGGAAGAGAGAGAGCGAGGCGTGGGACGCAGAGAGAGAGCGAGGCGTGGGAAGAGAGAGAGTGAGGCGTGGGAAGAGAGAGAGCGAGGCGTGGGAGGCAGAGAGAGAGCGAGGCGTGGGAGGCAGAGAGAGAGCGAGGCGTGGGAGGCAGAGAGAGAGCGAGGCGTGGGAAGAGAGAGAGCGAGGCGTGGGAGGCAGAGAGAGAGCGAGGCGTGGGAAGAGAGAGAGCGAGGCGTGGGAAGAGAGAGAGCGAGGCGTGGGAGGCAGAGAGAGAGCGATGCGTGGGAGGCAGAGAGAGAGCGAGGCGTGGGAAGAGAGAGAGCGAGGCGTGGGAAGAGAGAGAGCGAGGCGTGGGAGGCAGAGAGAGAGCAAGGCGTGGGAAGAGAGAGAGCGAGGCGTGGGAGGCAGAGAGAGAGCGAGGCATGGGAGGCAGAGAGAGGGAGAGAGAGAGGGAGACATTGGGAGAGAGAGCGAGGCGTGGGGGAGAGAGAGGGGGAGGCATTGGGAGAAAGAGCGAGGCATGGGGTGAGAGAGCGAGGCGCGGGGGAGGGAGAGAGGCATGGGGGAGAGAGAGAGGCGTGAAAAAAGAGAGAGGGAGAGACGTGGGGGAGGGAGAGAGAGACATGGAGGAGAGAGAGAGACGTGGAGAGAGAGACATTTGCAATAATTTAATTTCCAAAGCAAAGTTTTTTTAAACATGAGGCTACTACTGCACTAAATTTACAAACACTTCTAAAATTGCTGACAATAATTTTTACAATATCAGAAAATATTTAGCTGACTTTAAAAGGGCAATTCAATTTGCTCCGTGCTTATCAGTACGTTATATTTAAGCACTTAACTTTATGGTAATTGGCAACAATTTATATTCAGTCCAGGTAAGTACTGTATAAGCTATTAGGGATCATAGCATTGAACTGGACTCACCTGGTCAGTCTATGTCATGGAGAGAGCTGGTGTTTCTAATGCTTTGTCCACTCAGTGTCCAGGAGTCACAGTCAGAGTTAACAGCATGTAGGCTCTAGAATGCATTATGCACATATACTGTATATTCTCCTGAATAAATAAACCATAAAGTGACTATATTTATATCTAAACGTTATGTTATAAAGCACTCATGAATAATCTGGTGGCTGCCATTCCCTCTTTGGTGCAGATTAAAGAATGCAATATGAATACATTTATAGATTAAACTGTGACTGTACTTTGTAGCAAAGGTGATTCCCCCAGGCCAGACATCCTGTCTAACTGGCAGAGGAGGAGGGTACCAGAAGGTTTGGTGGTAGCACCAGCGATAACCCCTCCACGAACATGACACAAGAGAAACTATCGGCTGGGTCCAATGTTGCTTGTTAAGATGTTGCTCGTTCGGAGGTCTTTATCCCTTTTTCTTTTTTTTGTATTATGCGTGTATTGTTATTGTATTGCTGACTGTTGGAGCTACAAACATAAACATTTCGCTGCACCTGCAATAACATGTGTACGCGACCAAAACATTTAGATTTTATTGATCTGTTTGACAAGGAGCCAATTACCTGCTGCTGCTAAAAAATAATGGCCTAAGCAGCAATATGATTGTGTTCCACTCATGTGGTAACCTAAGGTTCCAACAATGAAGGTTAACTCAAATGAAAAGGACTTCATGGAATAAAATAACAGCAGCTCTACAGAATAAATGTTGGTTTTACAACTAGGGTTGCAATCTTTCAGGAACTTTCAATAAATTACCTGGTTTACCAGAAATCCCCCAACCAAGATTTCTGGAAAACCAGGGAATTTATTGAAAGTTCTTGGAATTTTGCAACCCTAATCATGACACTTACAGCACTACAGTAGCTGCACCAATACCAGTCAATGTTGCTCTTTTGTAAAGTGATTTTTAATCTAGAGGATCATTAAGTTGCCACTTGAGCCCCCACAACAACACACACCTCTCTGTATAATGCTGTGTGACCGTACACCGCAGCTAGCCTGTTTCACACATCATTCATATCTTCTCTGTGATGTAGAACAGAATAAGGTTACAGTAATGAGGATAAATCTACTCTGTGATCAATGTTCCCTCTAAGCTGCGCACACGGGCGCACAGCTCCCCCGGGACTGCCGCGCAGAAGAAATATCAGCCTGCACAGAGAATCATGAGATTGAACTTCACTTAACTTTCTAGAGTTTTCCCCATTAGTTAGCACTATCAATGTTTCCTTTTACTGTGGGAATTGTGATCGATTCAACGCAATATTAGCCACTTTCAATGCAACATACAAAAACAAAATGCCATAACCAATCACAGCTGCAGGAGGCATATATGCAAATAGACCATTGCCATATATGGATCTGTGGCCAATCACTTTGAACTGGACTGTGTTTACAGCATAAGCATAAGAGCTGCATGTAGCCAGGTGTGCACATTTGTTCATATCCTTTGCTAGATAGTGAGTTATTAGCCCAGTTATAGATAATTTGTAATCAGCAATGGGGGAGTGATTGCTCCTTCAAGAGCACAAAGCATGTACACTTCTAGACATCTTTGAAATGCGATTCAGGTAAAGAGGTTTTTTTTGTCTTAAAGGGGCAGTGTTGTATTTTGAGAGAGGCTTGAATAAGCTAAGTAGCCAATAGGCAGAGGGTAGCATAATTTATCTGATTCTCTGTAATAATGGTATGGGAATAATAATGCATTTTATTTTGTAAAGTGTTTTTTGCATCAAACAACAGAACAACATTTTCAGTCACCTCCTTATCTGAAGAACAAGTGGATAAACCGGTTAATCTCAAGCCCTGTATGTTTTTTTCCCAAAAGTCTCATGGAATGTTACCTGACTGATATAACAGCTATTTACATGTTAAAATGTTATGGGATGCATTTTCTCCATTGTAGGCCTACCAGCCACTCTGGTAGGCCTACATTAGGATAAAATAGCTACAGTAGCCTACTTGACCACTGTTCAAACTGGAACTTAAAGCGGGTACAGCTTCAGTGTTCTAAGTAAACGCATGCTGGAAGTTGCACAGAACTTTTACAAGGTTCAAGTTTGCGCTCAGCAGACCTAACATTTTCTCAGTACCAACATTTTTTTGAGGGAACATTGTCTGTGATGCTGAACAGAATGAGGTTACAGTAATGAGGACAGATTTTCTCTGTGATGCTGAACAGAATGAGGTTACAGTAATGAGGATAGATCTACTCTGTGATGCTGAACAGAATGAGGTTACAGTAATGAGGATAGATCTACTCTGTGATGCTGAACAGAATGAGGTTACAGTAATGATGATAGATCTACTCGGTGATGCTGAACAGAATGAGGTTACAGTAATGATGATAGATTTTCTCTGTGATGCTGAACAGAATGAGGTTACAGTAATGATGATAGATTTTCTCTGTGATGCTGAACAGAATGAGGTTACAGTAATGATGATAGATTTTCTCTGTGATGTTGAACATCACAGAACATCGGGCTCCCGAGTGGCACAGTGGTCTAAGACACTGCATCTCAGTGCAAGAGGCGTCACTGCAATACCTGGTTCGAATCTTGGCTACATCACATCTGGCCGTGATTGAGAGTCCCAGAGGGCGGTGCACAATTGACCCAGCGTCGTCTGGGTTTGGCCAGGGTAGGCCGTCATTATAAATAAGAATTTGTTCTTAACTGACTTGCCTAGTTCAATAAATAAAAATATTTAAAACATGAGGATAGATCTGCTCTGTGATGCTGAACAGAATTAGGTTACAGTAATGAGGATAGATCTACTATGTGATGCTGAACAGAATGAGGTTACAGTAATGAGGATAGATTTTCTCTGTGATGCTGAACAGAATGAGGTTACAGTAATGAGGATAGATATTCTCTGTGATGCTGAACAGAATGAGGTTACAGTAATGAGGATAGATCTACTCTGTGATGCTGAACAGAATTGGGTTACAGTAATGAGGATAGATCTACTATGTGATGCTGAACAGAATGAGGTTACAATAATGAGAAGAGAATGAAAGGTCACTCTGAATCAGATATCATTTTAACATGGCATAAGCCATGGCAAAATGTGTAGAATTTGAGAAAAGTTGCTTTAAAACTGCAACATTTTCTCTACACCCCATTGTAAAATGTGTAGCATTGCAGGAAATTAATTTTAGAACGTAAAGGAGGTACACACCAAGGTACACACTTGGTCCTATCACACTTAGAGTACTGTGATACACGCCCGGTCAGAAATTTGGCCATGATTACTACAAGTTTAGATAGCTGGGTAGACTAATTTACCAATCTAATTTATTTTTGCTGACATGGCTAATTGAGTGACTGTCAGTGACTGACATAACAAGAGGAACACTGCTGATGAAATTGCACCTTGTGTATTCTACTATTCTAACGCTCAACAGTTCAACAGACCCCGACTGAGTTCCTAAGTGAGGGTCTGTCGAGGGCCCTCTGCGACCGCCTATGTCGCTTATGCCCAGGGCAATGCCCAGCAATGCTCTCATAAGCTTGTACTTATGCAGAATACAGGTGTAGGATCTTAATTTGAGCCAGTTTGCTAAAGCAAGAAAATAATCCTGCAGCAACAGGAAGTGTGAGTTATGTGAATAACTTTTTTGTTGGGGTTGCTACATTTTTCGTAAGAGAACATCATGTCTGAAATATCAAAGTGGAAATTACAAACTTCAGAAGCCTTTTTTTAAACATTAAATACACAACAAGTTTTTAATTTCCTGCATTACTGGAAAGTTCTCCTGCAACAGGGTGATACAACTAAGAAATGAAGATAGACAAATAAGTTTCCTTTTGTTATAAAAGACTACAGCAAATGGCAGTATTCTTTTCAAAATACATACGTTTTATTGGGTTAGGTTACTTTGACTTACCTGCGTTTCTGAGTTTTTTGTTTCTGTACACGGAGATAATGACCAAGAGGTTGCCCAAAATATCAACGACAATGGTGAAAATCAGAAAGCATCCCAAAGTTGTCGCAACCCATGGAGGGCGATTCAGGGTAGTGTCGTGGGGGGCCACTGAAGAACCGTTCGTCAGACCGCTTTCATTTCTTATCATTTTATCGTATCTCTTCACCTTCTCCCAGTCTCGTAATACATCTCAGGTTTGCGCTCCATATTAGCAGTCTTTGCTAAACTGAAACTTCTATTTCACCTGCTGTAGCTTGGTCCTCTTCTGAGTGCCCAAGTTGAATTATTCTGCCACTACACGCAGTTACACTTTTATAGCCCTGCATCGTCTTCCATCACTTTGCGCGTCTGTCACATTCCACGGCAACTTTAGTGCCGGATTCCAAGACTAAACTGTAGCCTAAGTGGTGAAAATACTGACACCTAGTGGCCGAACGTGGTAAGCACTTCTCCACTCCATGTTTGACTGCTGGTGCTCAATTCAAATCAAGTCTTCACGACGCTTTTCACTCGCACGAGTCTATAATTTATTAATGTGGTCATTCATTACTGTCAGTCATTCATGCTTTATTTATACGAAACCATAGATTTTATTAGAAGAGTGTATTACACTGTATTTATACTATTGTTTCCTTCTGTAATCTGTAGTGACCCTTTATTTTATTTTACCCCGCCACTGTTTCGGTAAACAGCTGAGGAATAGGGCTGGAGAAACGTAACCCCTTATCCAATTCATAGACAGCGCTATGGATGCAAGGACTGACCATCCAATACATTACAATTATAGTTTTAACTGTGTTTTGTGGGTATACAGTGATGGTTTACATTACAATAACATTGCTTACAAACAAAATAATAAAACAAGTTTATATGTTGGGTTCTGATGGGGTAAGACAGTTGAACTGATCTCATGAGGTTAAGTTATATTCTTGAAGAATCAATGGCTATACAGAACACAGTGTACATAACATTATGAACACCTCTTTCCTGTTTCCTGTTCCTCTTTTCCGCCAGGACTGACCTGGCGAATCCAGGTGAAAGCTATAATCCCTTATTGATGTCACTTGTTAAATCCACTTCAAATCAGTGTAGTTGAAGGGTAGGAGACAGGTTAAAGAAGGTTTTTATGCTTTGTGACAATTGAGACATGGATTGTGTATGTGTGCCATTCAGAGGGTGAATGGGCAAGACAAAAGATTAAACGCGGTATGTTAGTATGTGCCAGGCGCACCAGTTTGAGTGTGTCAAGAACTGCATCACTGCTGTTTTTTTACGCTCAACAGTTTCAAGAGTGGTCCACCACCCAAAGGACATCCAGCCAACTTAACACAACTGTGGGAAGCATTGGAGTCAACATGGGGCAGCATCCCTATAAAACGCTTTCGACACCTTGTAGAGTCCATGCCCTGACGAATTGAGGCTGTTTGGAGGGCGAAAGGGGGTGCAACTCAATATTAGGAAGGTGTGCCTAATGTTTCGGACACTCAGTGTTCATTTAAAAGTAAAGAAATGTAATCACAGATTGCCCCTTTAAAGGCAGAGTAGAAAAACAGATATTTCCTCTTTTAAAAAATGTCAAAGTTTTCAATACAAAGTAATCTAAAGTAGGTTTCATGACCATGTCTTTAAAACCAAGGTCCTCAATATTGCAGCTATACAAATATCTTACAGTCCGTTTCTTATTGTTGCAACTCTGTTTATAACCAACGGTTGAACAGTGAGATTCTTGGGAAAAATGAACAGAAAAGTGTGTTTTTTGTTACCAGGGTTCTTACCTGCAGATAAATGAGCCAACAATCTAATGAAGAAGAATTCAATGCGACTTTGCATTTGGTCATTTATCAAGATAATGTCCCACCCCACATATTGATTTCCCCTCCTACTTGACCTCAGCAAGCCTTAGTAATGGTTTTCATCACTGTGTGTATCTACAAGTCTGTATATCTGTATCTATATACACAGAGTATACTAAACACTAGGAACACCTTCCTTCAAACCAGTTTGCCTGGCACATACTACCATATCCCATTCAAAACACTTCAATATTTTGTCTTGCCCATTCACCCTCTGAATGGCGCACACACACATTCCGTCTCGATTGTCTCAAGGCTTAAAAATCCTTCTTTAACCTTCTCCCTTCTCCTAAAACACATCATCATCCCCATAAAGATCTGATGCCATCAGTATAATGTACGGAAGGGGTATCTCTGATTGTTATTCTTGTGATGTGAGTAAACAGACAAGAGCTTAATGTGATGGAGCATGATTAGGAAGAGAATTGCACCATTCACACACACACACACACACACACACACACACACACACACACACACACACACACACACACACACACACACACACACACACACACACACACACACACACACACACACACACACACACACACACACACACACACACACCTCGCCTGCATGATGTACCCAGCCTTAGGTCTACATCATTCTTCAGCGCCAGACTCTCTCATCACTTACAGTAAGCCTCTTTTTCCACCACCTGTCCTTTAATCTGCTAGTGTTTTCTCTTCTCCCCTGTAGAGCAAGATTCTCCAAATGGCAGCCTGCGGTTGGAAAAACTTGGCCCCCCAAGTTTTCTGAGCAAAAAAACATTCATTGTTGGACATAAGACTGTAAAAACACCAGTAAATCAGCTCCAAATGATTTTAATTTTGGAACTCTGTTCCCAAGTATTGCCATGCATAATAGAAAGACACGTGATCATATACAAATGCAAGCAAGGTTTGAAATGATTGTTTTAGTCAAATATTATATCTGTTTGGGCTTCTTGCTCAAGAAAAAAACATCCCGCAGCTGAATCTAGTTCATGATCCCTGATGTAGAGCGTGCAATTCAGATTGTTTTCAAAGTGACAACGCTGCTGGCTGATGAGTTCATGTGTAGGTTATAAATGATCTGTTTTGTGTTAATAGATGACAAGTTGATACCAACTCTCTTAGAGCGTAGCAACTGTGTTTCACGGGAAACACAAACGATTGAAAAAATCAAGAGATATGTTTTATTGACAAGAGTATTGATATGGGGTTGTGCTTCTCCATTCTCCCCCCCCCCCTGTTGCTCACTGCTCAGGAGTCTGGGTTGTTTGAAGGGCGCTGTGAGGAGTGGGGGTTGTTTGAAGGGCGCTGTGAGGAGTGGGGGTTGGTTGACGTAAGCTGTAAGGAGTGAGGGTTGGTTGACGGGCGCTGTAAGGAGTGGGGGTTGGTTGACGGGCGCTGTAAGGAGTGGGGGTTGGTTGACGTGCGCTGTAAGGAGTGGGGGTTGGTTGACGTGCGCTGTAAGGAGTGGGGGTTGGTTGACGGGCGCTGTGGGGAGTGTGGGTTGGTTGACGGGCGCTGTGAGGAGTGTGGGTTGGTTGACGTACGCTGTAAGGAGTGTGGGTTGGTTGACGGGCGCTGTGAGGAGTGTGGGTTGGTTGACGTGCGCTGTAAGGAGTGGGGGTTGGTTGACGTGTGCTGTAAGGAGTGGGGGTTGGTTGACGGGCGCTGTGGGGAGTGTGGGTTGGTTGACGTGCGCTGTAAGGAGTGGGGGTTGGTTGACGGGCGCTGTAAGGAGTGGGGGTTGGTTGACGGGCGCTGTAAGGAGTGGGGGTTGGTTGACGGGCGCTGTAAGGAGTGGAGGTTGGTTGACGGGCGCTGTAAGGAGTCGGGGTTGGTTGACGGGCGCTGTGAGGAGTGGGGGTTGGTTGACGGGCGCTGTAAGGAGTGGGGGTTGGTTGACGGGCGCTGTGGGGAGTGGGGGTTGGTTGACGTGCGCTGTAAGGAGTGGGGGTTGGTTGACGGGCGCTGTAAGGAGTGGGGGTTGGTTGACGGGCGCTGTAAGGAGTGGGGGTTGGTTGACGTGCGCTGTAAGGAGTGGGGGTTGGTTGACGGGCGCTGTAAGGAGTGGGGGTTGGTTGACGGGCGCTGTGGGGAGTGTGGGTTGGTTGACGGGCGCTGTGAGGAGTGTGGGTTGGTTGACGTGCGCTGTAAGGAGTGGGGGTTGGTTGACGTGCGCTGTAAGGAGTGGGGGTTGGTTGACGGGCGCTGTGGGGAGTGTGGGTTGGTTGACGGGCGCTGTGAGGAGTGTGGGTTGGTTGACGGGCGCTGTGAGGAGTGTGGGTTGGTTGACGGGCGCTGTAAGGAGTGGGGGTTGGTTGACGTGCGCTGTAAGGAGTGGGGGTTGGTTGACGGGCGCTGTGGGGAGTGTGGGTTGGTTGACGTGCGCTGTAAGGAGTGGGGGTTGGTTGACGGGCGCTGTAAGGAGTGGGGATTGGTTGACGGGCGCTGTAAGGAGTGGGGGTTGGTTGACGGGCGCTGTAAGGAGTGGGGGTTGGTTGACGGGCGCTGTAAGGAGTGGGGGTTGGTTGACGGGCGCTGTAAGGAGTGGGGGTTGGTTGACGGGCGCTGTGAGGAGTGGGGGTTGGTTGACGGGAGCTGTAAGGAGTGGGGGTTGGTTGACGGGCGCTGTAAGGAGTGGGGGTTGGTTGACGGGCGCTGTGAGGAGTGGGGGTTGGTTGACGTGCGCTGTAAGGAGTGGGGGTTGGTTGACGGGCGCTGTCAGGAGTGGGGGTTGGTTGACGGGCGCTGTAAGGAGTGGGGGTTGCTTGACGTGCGCTGTAAGGAGTGGGGGTTGGTTGACGGGCGCTGTGAGGAGTGGGGGTTGGTTGACGTGCGCTGTGAGGAGTGTGGGTTGGTTGACGTGCGCTGTGAGGAGTGGGGGTTGGTTGACGTGCGCTGTGAGGAGTGGGGGTTGGTTGACGTGCGCTGTGAGGAGTGGGGGTTGGTTGACGGGCGCTGTAAGGAGTGGGGGTTGGTTGACGGGCGCTGTGAGGAGTGGGGGTTGGTTGACGGGCGCTGTGAGGAGTGGGGGTTGCTTGACGTGCGCTGTAAGGAGTGGGGGTTGGTTGACGGACGCTGTGAGGAGTGTGGGTTGGTTGACGGGCGCTGTGAGGCGTCTTGGTTGATGTGCACTGTGAGGAGTGTGGGTTGGTTGACGTGCGCTGTAAGGAGTGTGGGTTGGTTGACGGACGCTGTGAGGCGTGTGGGTTGGTTGACGGACGCTGTGAGGCGTGTGGGTTGGTTGACGGGCACTGTGGGGAGTGTGGGTTGGTTGACGGGCGCTGTGAGGCGTGTGGGTTGGTTGACGTGCGCTGTGGGGAGTGTGGGTTGGTTGACGGGCGCTGTGGGGAGTGTGGGTTGGTTGACGGGCGCTGTGAGTCGTGTGGGTTGGTTGACGGGCGCTGCGGGGAGTGTGGGTTGGTTGACGGGCGCTGTGAGGAGTCTTGGTTGATGTGCACTGTGAGGAGTGTGGGTTGGTTGACGTGCGCTGTAAGGAGTGTGGGTTGGTTGACGGACGCTGTGAGGCGTGTGGGTTGGTTGACGGACGCTGTGAGGCGTGTGGGTTGGTTGACGGGCACTGTGGGGAGTGTGGGTTGGTTGACGGGCGCTGTGAGGCGTGTGGGTTGGTTGACGTGCGCTGTGGGGAGTGTGGGTTGGTTGACGGGCGCTGTGGGGAGTGTGGGTTGGTTGACGGGCGCTGTGAGTCGTGTGGGTTGGTTGACGTGCGCTGTGAGGCGTGTGAGTTGGTTGACGGGCGCTGTGAGGAGTGGGGGTTGGTTGACGGGCGCTGTGAGGCGTGTGGGTTGGTTGACGGGCGCTGTGAGGAGTGGGGGTTGGTTGACGGGCGCTGTGAGGCGTGTGGGTTGGTTGACGGGCGCTGTGAGGCGTGTGGGTTGGTTGACGGGCGCTGTGAGGCGTGTGGGTTGGTTGACGGGCGCTGTGGGGAGTGTGGGTTGGTTGACGTGCACTGTAAGGAGTGGGGGTTGGTTGACGTGCGCTGTGAGGCGTGTGGGTTGGTTGACGGGCGCTGTGGGGAGTGTGGGTTGGTTGACGTGCACTGTAAGGAGTGGGGGTTGGTTGACGTGCGCTGTGAGGCGTATGGGTTGGTTGACGGGCGCTGCGAGGAGTGTGGGTTGGTTGACGGGCGCTGTGAGGAGTCTTGGTTGATGTGCACTGTGAGGAGTGTGGGTTGGTTGACGTGCGCTGTAAGGAGTGTGGGTTGGTTGACGGACGCTGTGAGGCGTGTGGGTTGGTTGACGGACGCTGTGAGGCGTGTGGGTTGGTTGACGGGCACTGTGGGGAGTGTGGGTTGGTTGACGGGCGCTGTGAGGCGTGTGGGTTGGTTGACGTGCGCTGTGGGGAGTGTGGGTTGGTTGACGGGCGCTGTGGGGAGTGTGGGTTGGTTGACGGGCGCTGTGAGTCGTGTGGGTTGGTTGACGGGCGCTGTGAGGCGTGTGGGTTGGTTGACGGGCGCTGTGAGGCGTATGGGTTGGTTGACGGGCGCTGTGGGGAGTGTGGGTTGGTTGACGTGCACTGTAAGGAGTGGGGGTTGGTTGACGTGCGCTGTGAGGCGTGTGGGTTGGTTGACGGGCGCTGTAAGGAGTGTGGGTTGGTTGACGTGCGCTGTAAGGAGTGGGGGTTGGTTGACGTGCGCTGTAAGGAGTGGGGGTTGGTTGACGGGCGCTGTGGGGAGTGTGGGTTGGTTGACGTGCGCTGTAAGGAGTGGGGGTTGGTTGACGTGCGCTGTAAGGAGTGGGGGTTGGTTGACGGGCGCTGTAAGGAGTGGGGGTTGGTTGACGGGCGCTGTAAGGAGTGGGGGTTGCTTGACGTGCGCTGTAAGGAGTGGGGGTTGGTTGACGGGCGCTGTGAGGAGTGGGGGTTGGTTGACGTGCGCTGTGAGGAGTGTGGGTTGGTTGACGTGCGCTGTAAGGAGTGGGGGTTGGTTGACGTGCGCTGTGATGAGTGGGGGTTGGTTGACGTGCGCTGTGAGGAGTGGGGGTTGCTTGACGTGCGCTGTAAGGAGTGGGGGTTGGTTGACGGGCGCTGCGAGGAGTGTGGGTTGGTTGACGGGCGCTGTGAGGAGTCTTGGTTGATGTGCACTGTGAGGAGTGTGGGTTGGTTGACGTGCGCTGTAAGGAGTGTGGGTTGGTTGACGGACGCTGTGAGGAGTGGGGGTTGGTTGACGGGCGCTGTAAGGAGTCGGGGTTGGTTGACGGGCGCTGTGAGGAGTGGGGGTTGGTTGACGGGCGCTGTAAGGAGTGGGGGTTGGTTGACGGGCGCTGTGGGGAGTGTGGGTTGGTTGACGTGCGCTGTAAGGAGTGGGGGTTGGTTGACGGGCGCTGTAAGGAGTGGGGGTTGGTTGACGGGCGCTGTAAGGAGTGGGGGTTGGTTGACGTGCGCTGTAAGGAGTGGGGGTTGGTTGACGGGCGCTGTAAGGAGTGGGGGTTGGTTGACGGGCGCTGTGGGGAGTGTGGGTTGGTTGACGGGCGCTGTGAGGAGTGTGGGTTGGTTGACGTGCGCTGTAAGGAGTGGGGGTTGGTTGACGTGCGCTGTAAGGAGTGGGGGTTGGTTGACGGGCGCTGTGGGGAGTGTGGGTTGGTTGACGGGCGCTGTGAGGAGTGTGGGTTGGTTGACGGGCGCTGTGAGGAGTGTGGGTTGGTTGACGTGCGCTGTAAGGAGTGGGGGTTGGTTGACGTGCGCTGTAAGGAGTGGGGGTTGGTTGACGGGCGCTGTGGGGAGTGTGGGTTGGTTGACGTGCGCTGTAAGGAGTGGGGGTTGGTTGACGGGCGCTGTAAGGAGTGGGGATTGGTTGACGGGCGCTGTAAGGAGTGGGGGTTGGTTGACGGGCGCTGTAAGGAGTGGGGGTTGGTTGACGGGCGCTGTAAGGAGTGGGGGTTGGTTTACGGGCGCTGTAAGGAGTGGGGGTTGGTTGACGGGCGCTGTGAGGAGTGGGGGTTGGTTGACGGGAGCTGTAAGGAGTGGGGGTTGGTTGACGGGCGCTGTAAGGAGTGGGGGTTGGTTGACGGGTGCTGTGAGGAGTGGGGGTTGGTTGACGTGCGCTGTAAGGAGTGGGGGTTGGTTGACGGGCGCTGTAAGGAGTGGGGGTTGGTTGACGGGCGCTGTAAGGAGTGGGGGTTGCTTGACGTGCGCTGTAAGGAGTGGGGGTTGGTTGACGGGCGCTGTGAGGAGTGGGGGTTGGTTGACGTGCGCTGTGAGGAGTGTGGGTTGGTTGACGTGCGCTGTGAGGAGTGGGGGTTGGTTGACGTGCGCTGTGAGGAGTGGGGGTTGGTTGACGTGCGCTGTGAGGAGTGGGGGTTGGTTGACGGGCGCTGTAAGGAGTGGGGGTTGGTTGACGGGCGCTGTGAGGAGTGGGGGTTGGTTGACGGGCGCTGTGAGGAGTGGGGGTTGCTTGACGTGCGCTGTAAGGAGTGGGGGTTGGTTGACGGACGCTGTGAGGAGTGTGGGTTGGTTGACGGGCGCTGTGAGGAGTCTTGGTTGATGTGCACTGTGAGGAGTGTGGGTTGGTTGACGTGCGCTGTAAGGAGTGTGGGTTGGTTGACGGACGCTGTGAGGCGTGTGGGTTGGTTGACGGACGCTGTGAGGCGTGTGGGTTGGTTGACGGGCACTGTGGGGAGTGTGGGTTGGTTGACGGGCGCTGTGAGGCGTGTGGGTTGGTTGACGTGCGCTGTGGGGAGTGTGGGTTGGTTGACGGGCGCTGTGGGGAGTGTGGGTTGGTTGACGGGCGCTGTGAGTCGTGTGGGTTGGTTGACGGGCGCTGCGGGGAGTGTGGGTTGGTTGACGGGCGCTGTGAGGAGTCTTGGTTGATGTGCACTGTGAGGAGTGTGGGTTGGTTGACGTGCGCTGTAAGGAGTGTGGGTTGGTTGACGGACGCTGTGAGGCGTGTGGGTTGGTTGACGGACGCTGTGAGGCGTGTGGGTTGGTTGACGGGCACTGTGGGGAGTGTGGGTTGGTTGACGGGCGCTGTGAGGCGTGTGGGTTGGTTGACGTGCGCTGTGGGGAGTGTGGGTTGGTTGACGGGCGCTGTGGGGAGTGTGGGTTGGTTGACGGGCGCTGTGAGTCGTGTGGGTTGGTTGACGTGCGCTGTGAGGCGTGTGAGTTGGTTGACGGGCGCTGTGAGGAGTGGGGGTTGGTTGACGGGCGCTGTGAGGCGTGTGGGTTGGTTGACGGGCGCTGTGAGGAGTGGGGGTTGGTTGACGGGCGCTGTGAGGCGTGTGGGTTGGTTGACGGGCGCTGTGAGGCGTGTGGGTTGGTTGACGGGCGCTGTGAGGCGTGTGGGTTGGTTGACGGGCGCTGTGGGGAGTGTGGGTTGGTTGACGTGCACTGTAAGGAGTGGGGGTTGGTTGACGTGCGCTGTGAGGCGTGTGGGTTGGTTGACGGGCGCTGTGGGGAGTGTGGGTTGGTTGACGTGCACTGTAAGGAGTGGGGGTTGGTTGACGTGCGCTGTGAGGCGTATGGGTTGGTTGACGGGCGCTGCGAGGAGTGTGGGTTGGTTGACGGGCGCTGTGAGGAGTCTTGGTTGATGTGCACTGTGAGGAGTGTGGGTTGGTTGACGTGCGCTGTAAGGAGTGTGGGTTGGTTGACGGACGCTGTGAGGCGTGTGGGTTGGTTGACGGACGCTGTGAGGCGTGTGGGTTGGTTGACGGGCACTGTGGGGAGTGTGGGTTGGTTGACGGGCGCTGTGAGGCGTGTGGGTTGGTTGACGTGCGCTGTGGGGAGTGTGGGTTGGTTGACGGGCGCTGTGGGGAGTGTGGGTTGGTTGACGGGCGCTGTGAGTCGTGTGGGTTGGTTGACGGGCGCTGTGAGGCGTGTGGGTTGGTTGACGGGCGCTGTGAGGCGTATGGGTTGGTTGACGGGCGCTGTGGGGAGTGTGGGTTGGTTGACGGGCACTGTGGGGAGTGTGGGTTGGTTGACGGGCGCTGTGAGGCGTGTGGGTTGGTTGACGGGCGCTGTGGGGAGTGTGGGTTGGTTGACGTGCGCTGTAAGGAGTGGGGGTTGGTTGACGTGCGCTGTAAGGAGTGGGGGTTGGTTGACGTGCGCTGTAAGGAGTGGGGGTTGGTTGACGTGCGCTGTAAGGAGTGGGGGTTGGTTGACGGGCGCTGTGAGGAGTGGGGGTTGGTTGACGTGCGCTGTGAGGAGTGTGGGTTGGTTGACGTGCGCTGTAAGGAGTGGGGGTTGGTTGACGTGCGCTGTGAGGAGTGGGGGTTGGTTGACGTGCGCTGTGAGGAGTGGGGGTTGCTTGACGTGCGCTGTAAGGAGTGGGGGTTGGTTGACGGGCGCTGCGAGGAGTGTGGGTTGGTTGACGGGCGCTGTGAGGAGTCTTGGTTGATGTGCACTGTGAGGAGTGTGGGTTGGTTGACGTGCGCTGTAAGGAGTGTGGGTTGGTTGACGGACGCTGTGAGGCGTGTGGGTTGGTTGACGGGCACTGTGGGGAGTGTGGGTTGGTTGACGGGCGCTGTGAGGCGTGTGGGTTGGTTGACGTGCGCTGTGGGGAGTGTGGGTTGGTTGACGGACGCTGTGGGGAGTGTGGGTTGGTTGACGTGCGCTGTGAGGCGTGTGAGTTGGTTGACGGGCGCTGTGAGGAGTGGGGGTTGGTTGACGGGCGCTGTGAGGCGTGTGGGTTGGTTGACGGGCGCTGTGAGGAGTGGGGGTTGGTTGACGGGCGCTGTGAGGCGTGTGGGTTGGTTGACGGGCGCTGTGAGGCGTGTGGGTTGGTTGACGGGCGCTGTGAGGCGTGTGGGTTGGTTGACGGGCGCTGTGGGGAGTGTGGGTTGGTTGACGTGCACTGTAAGGAGTGGGGGTTGGTTGACGTGCGCTGTGAGGCGTGTGGGTTGGTTGACGGGCGCTGTGGGGAGTGTGGGTTGGTTGACGTGCGCTGTAAGGAGTGGGGGTTGGTTGACGGGCGCTGTAAGGAGTGGGGGTTGGTTGACGGGTGCTGTGAGGAGTGGGGGTTGGTTGACGTGCGCTGTAAGGAGTGGGGGTTGGTTGACGGGCGCTGTAAGGAGTGGGGGTTGGTTGACGGGCGCTGTAAGGAGTGGGGGTTGCTTGACGTGCGCTGTAAGGAGTGGGGGTTGGTTGACGGGCGCTGTGAGGAGTGGGGGTTGGTTGACGTGCGCTGTGAGGAGTGTGGGTTGGTTGACGTGCGCTGTGAGGAGTGGGGGTTGGTTGACGTGCGCTGTGAGGAGTGGGGGTTGGTTGACGTGCGCTGTGAGGAGTGGGGGTTGGTTGACGGGCGCTGTAAGGAGTGGGGGTTGGTTGACGGGCGCTGTGAGGAGTGGGGGTTGGTTGACGGGCGCTGTGAGGAGTGGGGGTTGCTTGACGTGCGCTGTAAGGAGTGGGGGTTGGTTGACGGACGCTGTGAGGAGTGTGGGTTGGTTGACGGGCGCTGTGAGGAGTCTTGGTTGATGTGCACTGTGAGGAGTGTGGGTTGGTTGACGTGCGCTGTAAGGAGTGTGGGTTGGTTGACGGACGCTGTGAGGCGTGTGGGTTGGTTGACGGACGCTGTGAGGCGTGTGGGTTGGTTGACGGGCACTGTGGGGAGTGTGGGTTGGTTGACGGGCGCTGTGAGGCGTGTGGGTTGGTTGACGTGCGCTGTAGGGAGTGTGGGTTGGTTGACGGGCGCTGTGGGGAGTGTGGGTTGGTTGACGGGCGCTGTGAGTCGTGTGGGTTGGTTGACGGGCGCTGCGGGGAGTGTGGGTTGGTTGACGGGCGCTGTGGTGAGTCTTGGTTGATGTGCACTGTGAGGAGTGTGGGTTGGTTGACGTGCGCTGTAAGGAGTGTGGGTTGGTTGACGGACGCTGTGAGGCGTGTGGGTTGGTTGACGGACGCTGTGAGGCGTGTGGGTTGGTTGACGGGCACTGTGGGGAGTGTGGGTTGGTTGACGGGCGCTGTGAGGCGTGTGGGTTGGTTGACGTGCGCTGTGGGGAGTGTGGGTTGGTTGACGGGCGCTGTGGGGAGTGTGGGTTGGTTGACGGGCGCTGTGAGTCGTGTGGGTTGGTTGACGTGCGCTGTGAGGCGTGTGAGTTGGTTGACGGGCGCTGTGAGGAGTGGGGGTTGGTTGACGGGCGCTGTGAGGCGTGTGGGTTGGTTGACGGGCGCTGTGAGGAGTGGGGGTTGGTTGACGGGCGCTGTGAGGCGTGTGGGTTGGTTGACGGGCGCTGTGAGGCGTGTGGGTTGGTTGACGGGCGCTGTGAGGCGTGTGGGTTGGTTGACGGGCGCTGTGGGGAGTGTGGGTTGGTTGACGTGCACTGTAAGGAGTGGGGGTTGGTTGACGTGCGCTGTGAGGCGTGTGGGTTGGTTGACGGGCGCTGTGGGGAGTGTGGGTTGGTTGACGTGCACTGTAAGGAGTGGGGGTTGGTTGACGTGCGCTGTGAGGCGTATGGGTTGGTTGACGGGCGCTGCGAGGAGTGTGGGTTGGTTGACGGGCGCTGTGAGGAGTCTTGGTTGATGTGCACTGTGAGGAGTGTGGGTTGGTTGACGTACGCTGTAAGGAGTGTGGGTTGGTTGACGGACGCTGTGAGGCGTGTGGGTTGGTTGACGGACGCTGTGAGGCGTGTGGGTTGGTTGACGGGCACTGTGGGGAGTGTGGGTTGGTTGACGGGCGCTGTGAGGCGTGTGGGTTGGTTGACGTGCGCTGTGGGGAGTGTGGGTTGGTTGACGGGCGCTGTGAGGCGTATGGGTTGGTTGACGGGCGCTGTGGGGAGTGTGGGTTGGTTGACGGGCACTGTGGGGAGTGTGGGTTGGTTGACGGGCGCTGTGAGGCGTGTGGGTTGGTTGACGGGCGCTGTGGGGAGTGTGGGTTGGTTGACGTGCGCTGTAAGGAGTGGGGGTTGGTTGACGTGCGCTGTAAGGAGTGGGGGTTGGTTGACGTGCGCTGTAAGGAGTGGGGGTTGGTTGACGGGCGCTGTAAGGAGTGGGGGTTGGTTGACGGGCGCTGTAAGGAGTGGGGGTTGCTTGACGTGCGCTGTAAGGAGTGGGGGTTGGTTGACGGGCGCTGTGAGGAGTGGGGGTTGGTTGACGTGCGCTGTGAGGAGTGTGGGTTGGTTGACGTGCGCTGTAAGGAGTGGGGGTTGGTTGACGTGCGCTGTGAGGAGTGGGGGTTGGTTGACGTGCGCTGTGAGGAGTGGGGGTTGCTTGACGTGCGCTGTAAGGAGTGGGGGTTGGTTGACGGGCGCTGCGAGGAGTGTGGGTTGGTTGACGGGCGCTGTGAGGAGTCTTGGTTGATGTGCACTGTGAGGAGTGTGGGTTGGTTGACGTGCGCTGTAAGGAGTGTGGGTTGGTTGACGGACGCTGTGAGGCGTGTGGGTTGGTTGACGGGCACTGTGGGGAGTGTGGGTTGGTTGACGGGCGCTGTGAGGCGTGTGGGTTGGTTGACGTGCGCTGTGGGGAGTGTGGGTTGGTTGACGGACGCTGTGGGGAGTGTGGGTTGGTTGACGTGCGCTGTGAGGCGTGTGAGTTGGTTGACGGGCGCTGTGAGGAGTGGGGGTTGGTTGACGGGCGCTGTGAGGCGTGTGGGTTGGTTGACGGGCGCTGTGAGGAGTGGGGGTTGGTTGACGGGCGCTGTGAGGCGTGTGGGTTGGTTGACGGGCGCTGTGAGGCGTGTGGGTTGGTTGACGGGCGCTGTGAGGCGTGTGGGTTGGTTGACGGGCGCTGTGGGGAGTGTGGGTTGGTTGACGTGCACTGTAAGGAGTGGGGGTTGGTTGACGTGCGCTGTGAGGCGTGTGGGTTGGTTGACGGGCGCTGTGGGGAGTGTGGGTTGGTTGACGTGCGCTGTAAGGAGTGGGGGTTGGTTGACGTGCGCTGTAAGGAGTGGGGGTTGGTTGACGGGCGCTGTAAGGAGTGGGGGTTGGTTGACGGGCGCTGTAAGGAGTGGGGGTTGCTTGACGTGCGCTGTAAGGAGTGGGGGTTGGTTGACGGGCGCTGTGAGGAGTGGGGGTTGGTTGACGTGCGCTGTGAGGAGTGTGGGTTGGTTGACGTGCACTGTAAGGAGTGGGGGTTGGTTGACGTGCGCTGTGAGGAGTGGGGGTTGGTTGACGTGCGCTGTGAGGAGTGGGGGTTGCTTGACGTGCGCTGTAAGGAGTGGGGGTTGGTTGACGGGCGCTGCGAGGAGTGTGGGTTGGTTGACGGGCGCTGTGAGGAGTCTTGGTTGATGTGCACTGTGAGGAGTGTGGGTTGGTTGACGTGCGCTGTAAGGAGTGTGGGTTGGTTGACGGACGCTGTGAGGCGTGTGGGTTGGTTGACGGACGCTGTGAGGCGTGTGGGTTGGTTGACGGGCACTGTGGGGAGTGTGGGTTGGTTGACGGGCGCTGTGAGGCGTGTGGGTTGGTTGACGTGCGCTGTGGGGAGTGTGGGTTGGTTGACGGGCGCTGTGGGGAGTGTGGGTTGGTTGACGTGCACTGTAAGGAGTGGGGGTTGGTTGACGTGCGCTGTGAGGCGTGTGGGTTGGTTGACGGGCGCTGTGGGGAGTGTGGGTTGGTTGACGTGCGCTGTAAGGAGTGGGGGTTGGTTGACGTGCGCTGTAAGGAGTGGGGGTTGGTTGACGTGCGCTGTAAGGAGTGGGGGTTGGTTGACGGGCGCTGTAAGGAGTGGGGGTTGGTTGACGGGCGCTGTAAGGAGTGGGGGTTGCTTGACGTGCGCTGTAAGGAGTGGGGGTTGGTTGACGGGCGCTGTGAGGAGTGGGGGTTGGTTGACGTGCGCTGTGAGGAGTGTGGGTTGGTTGACGTGCGCTGTAAGGAGTGGGGGTTGGTTGACGTGCGCTGTGAGGAGTGGGGGTTGGTTGACGTGCGCTGTGAGGAGTGGGGGTTGCTTGACGTGCGCTGTAAGGAGTGGGGGTTGGTTGACGGGCGCTGCGAGGAGTGTGGGTTGGTTGACGGGCGCTGTGAGGAGTCTTGGTTGATGTGCACTGTGAGGAGTGTGGGTTGGTTGACGTGCGCTGTAAGGAGTGTGGGTTGGTTGACGGACGCTGTGAGGCGTGTGGGTTGGTTGACGGGCACTGTGGGGAGTGTGGGTTGGTTGACGGGCGCTGTGAGGCGTGTGGGTTGGTTGACGTGCGCTGTGGGGAGTGTGGGTTGGTTGACGGACGCTGTGGGGAGTGTGGGTTGGTTGACGGGCGCTGTGAGTCGTGTGGGTTGGTTGACGTGCGCTGTGAGGCGTGTGAGTTGGTTGACGGGCGCTGTGAGGAGTGGGGGTTGGTTGACGGGCGCTGTGAGGCGTGTGGGTTGGTTGACGGGCGCTGTGAGGAGTGGGGGTTGGTTGACGGGCGCTGTGAGGCGTGTGGGTTGGTTGACGGGCGCTGTGAGGCGTGTGGGTTGGTTGACGGGCGCTGTGAGGCGTGTGGGTTGGTTGACGGGCGCTGTGGGGAGTGTGGGTTGGTTGACGTGCACTGTAAGGAGTGGGGGTTGGTTGACGTGCGCTGTGAGGCGTGTGGGTTGGTTGACGGGCGCTGTGGGGAGTGTGGGTTGGTTGACGTGCGCTGTAAGGAGTGGGGGTTGGTTGACGTGCGCTGTAAGGAGTGGGGGTTGGTTGACGGGCGCTGTAAGGAGTGGGGGTTGGTTGACGGGCGCTGTAAGGAGTGGGGGTTGCTTGACGTGCGCTGTAAGGAGTGGGGGTTGGTTGACGGGCGCTGTGAGGAGTGGGGGTTGGTTGACGTGCGCTGTGAGGAGTGTGGGTTGGTTGACGTGCACTGTAAGGAGTGGGGGTTGGTTGACGTGCGCTGTGAGGAGTGGGGGTTGGTTGACGTGCGCTGTGAGGAGTGGGGGTTGCTTGACGTGCGCTGTAAGGAGTGGGGGTTGGTTGACGGGCGCTGCGAGGAGTGTGGGTTGGTTGACGGGCGCTGTGAGGAGTCTTGGTTGATGTGCACTGTGAGGAGTGTGGGTTGGTTGACGTGCGCTGTAAGGAGTGTGGGTTGGTTGACGGACGCTGTGAGGCGTGTGGGTTGGTTGACGGACGCTGTGAGGCGTGTGGGTTGGTTGACGGGCACTGTGGGGAGTGTGGGTTGGTTGACGGGCGCTGTGAGGCGTGTGGGTTGGTTGACGTGCGCTGTGGGGAGTGTGGGTTGGTTGACGGGCGCTGTGGGGAGTGTGGGTTGGTTGACGGGCGCTGTGAGTCGTGTGGGTTGGTTGACGGGCGCTGCGAGGAGTGTGGGTTGGTTGACGGGCGCTGTGAGGAGTCTTGGTTGATGTGCACTGTGAGGAGTGTGGGTTGGTTGACGTGCGCTGTAAGGAGTGTGGGTTGGTTGACGGACGCTGTGAGGCGTGTGGGTTGGTTGACGTACGCTGTGAGGCGTGTGGGTTGGTTGACGGGCACTGTGGGGAGTGTGGGTTGGTTGACGGGCGCTGTGAGGCGTGTGGGTTGGTTGACGTGCGCTGTGGGGAGTGTGGGTTGGTTGACGGGCGCTGTGGGGAGTGTGGGTTGGTTGACGGGCGCTGTGAGTCGTGTGGGTTGGTTGACGTGCGCTGTGAGGCGTGTGAGTTGGTTGACGGGCGCTGTGAGGAGTGGGGGTTGGTTGACGGGCGCTGTGAGGCGTGTGGGTTGGTTGACGGGCGCTGTGAGGAGTGGGGGTTGGTTGACGGGCGCTGTGAGGCGTGTGGGTTGGTTGACGGGCGCTGTGAGGCGTGTGGGTTGGTTGACGGGCGCTGTGAGGCGTGTGGGTTGGTTGACGGGCGCTGTGGGGAGTGTGGGTTGGTTGACGTGCACTGTAAGGAGTGGGGGTTGGTTGACGTGCGCTGTGGCGAGTGTGGGTTGGTTGACGTGCACTGTAAGGAGTGGGGGTTGGTTGACGGGCGCTGTGGCGAGTCTGGGTTGGTTGACGTGCACTGTAAGGAGTGGGGGTTGGTTGACGTGCGCTGTAAGGAGTGGGGGTTGGTTGACGTGCGCTGTGAGGAGTGGGGGTTGGTTGACGGGCGCTGTGAGGCGTGTGGGTTGGTTGACGGGCGCTGTGAGGAGTGGGGGTTGGTTGACGGGCGCTGTGAGGCGTGTGGGTTGGTTGACGGGCGCTGTGAGGCGTGTGGGTTGGTTGACGGGCGCTGTGAGGCGTGTGGGTTGGTTGACGGGCGCTGTGGGGAGTGTGGGTTGGTTGACGTGCACTGTAAGGAGTGGGGGTTGGTTGACGTGCGCTGTGAGGCGTGTGGGTTGGTTGACGGGCGCTGTGGGGAGTGTGGGTTGGTTGACGTGCGCTGTAAGGAGTGGGGGTTGGTTGACGTGCGCTGTAAGGAGTGGGGGTTGGTTGACGGGCGCTGTGGGGAGTGTGGGTTGGTTGACGTGCGCTGTAAGGAGTGGGGGTTGGTTGACGTGCGCTGTAAGGAGTGGGGGTTGGTTGACGGGCGCTGTAAGGAGTGGGGGTTGGTTGACGGGCGCTGTAAGGAGTGGGGGTTGGTTGACGTGCGCTGTAAGGAGTGGGGGTTGGTTGACGTGCGCTGTAAGGAGTGGGGGTTGGTTGACGGGCGCTGTAAGGAGTGGGGGTTGGTTGACGGGCGCTGTAAGGAGTGGGGGTTGCTTGACGTGCGCTGTAAGGAGTGGGGGTTGGTTGACGGGCGCTGTGAGGAGTGGGGGTTGGTTGACGTGCGCTGTGAGGAGTGTGGGTTGGTTGACGTGCACTGTAAGGAGTGGGGGTTGGTTGACGTGCGCTGTGAGGAGTGGGGGTTGGTTGACGTGCGCTGTGAGGAGTGGGGGTTGCTTGACGTGCGCTGTAAGGAGTGGGGGTTGGTTGACGGGCGCTGCGAGGAGTGTGGGTTGGTTGACGGGCGCTGTGAGGAGTCTTGGTTGATGTGCACTGTGAGGAGTGTGGGTTGGTTGACGTGCGCTGTAAGGAGTGTGGGTTGGTTGACGGACGCTGTGAGGCGTGTGGGTTGGTTGACGGACGCTGTGAGGCGTGTGGGTTGGTTGACGGGCACTGTGGGGAGTGTGGGTTGGTTGACGGGCGCTGTGAGGCGTGTGGGTTGGTTGACGTGCGCTGTGGGGAGTGTGGGTTGGTTGACGGGCGCTGAGGGGAGTGTGGGTTGGTTGACGGGCGCTGTGAGTCGTGTGGGTTGGTTGACGGGCGCTGCGAGGAGTGTGGGTTGGTTGACGGGCGCTGTGAGGAGTCTTGGTTGATGTGCACTGTGAGGAGTGTGGGTTGGTTGACGTGCGCTGTAAGGAGTGTGGGTTGGTTGACGGACGCTGTGAGGCGTGGGGGTTGGTTGACGGGCGCTGTGAGGCGTGTGGGTTGGTTGACGGGCGCTGTGAGGAGTGGGGGTTGGTTGACGGGCGCTGTGAGGCGTGTGGGTTGGTTGACGGGCGCTGTGAGGCGTGTGGGTTGGTTGACGGGCGCTGTGAGGCGTGTGGGTTGGTTGACGGGCGCTGTGGGGAGTGTGGGTTGGTTGACGTGCACTGTAAGGAGTGGGGGTTGGTTGACGTGCGCTGTGGCGAGTGTGGGTTGGTTGACGTGCACTGTAAGGAGTGGGGGTTGGTTGACGGGCGCTGTGGCGAGTCTGGGTTGGTTGACGTGCACTGTAAGGAGTGGGGGTTGGTTGACGTGCGCTGTAAGGAGTGGGGGTTGGTTGACGTGCGCTGTGAGGAGTGGGGGTTGGTTGACGGGCGCTGTGAGGCGTGTGGGTTGGTTGACGGGCGCTGTGAGGAGTGGGGGTTGGTTGACGGGCGCTGTGAGGCGTGTGGGTTGGTTGACGGGCGCTGTGAGGCGTGTGGGTTGGTTGACGGGCGCTGTGAGGCGTGTGGGTTGGTTGACGGGCGCTGTGGGGAGTGTGGGTTGGTTGACGTGCACTGTAAGGAGTGGGGGTTGGTTGACGTGCGCTGTGAGGCGTGTGGGTTGGTTGACGGGCGCTGTGGGGAGTGTGGGTTGGTTGACGTGCGCTGTAAGGAGTGGGGGTTGGTTGACGTGCGCTGTAAGGAGTGGGGGTTGGTTGACGGGCGCTGTGGGGAGTGTGGGTTGGTTGACGTGCGCTGTAAGGAGTGGGGGTTGGTTGACGTGCGCTGTAAGGAGTGGGGGTTGGTTGACGGGCGCTGTAAGGAGTGGGGGTTGGTTGACGGGCGCTGTAAGGAGTGGGGGTTGCTTGACGTGCGCTGTAAGGAGTGGGGGTTGGTTGACGGGCGCTGTGAGGAGTGGGGGTTGGTTGACGTGCGCTGTGAGGAGTGTGGGTTGGTTGACTTGCGCTGTAAGGAGTGGGGGTTGGTTGACGTGCGCTGTGAGGAGTGGGGGTTGGTTGACGTGCGCTGTGAGGAGTGGGGGTTGCTTGACGTGCGCTGTAAGGAGTGGGGGTTGGTTGACGGGCGCTGCGAGGAGTGTGGGTTGGTTGACGGGCGCTGTGAGGAGTCTTGGTTGATGTGCACTGTGAGGAGTGTGGGTTGGTTGACGTGCGCTGTAAGGAGTGTGGGTTGGTTGACGGACGCTGTGAGGCGTGTGGGTTGGTTGACGGGCACTGTGGGGAGTGTGGGTTGGTTGACGGGCGCTGTGAGGCGTGTGGGTTGGTTGACGTGCGCTGTGGGGAGTGTGGGTTGGTTGACGGACGCTGTGGGGAGTGTGGGTTGGTTGACGGGCGCTGTGAGTCGTGTGGGTTGGTTGACGTGCGCTGTGAGGCGTGTCAGTTGGTTGACGGGCGCTGTGAGGAGTGGGGGTTGGTTGACGGGCGCTGTGAGGCGTGTGGGTTGGTTGACGGGCGCTGTGAGGAGTGTGGGTTGGTTGACGTGCGCTGTAAGGAGTGGGGGTTGGTTGACGTGCGCTGTAAGGAGTGGGGGTTGGTTGACGGGCGCTGTAAGGAGTGGGGGTTGGTTGACGGGCGCTGTAAGGAGTGGGGGTTGCTTGACGTGCGCTGTAAGGAGTGGGGGTTGGTTGACGGGCGCTGTGAGGAGTGGGGGTTGGTTGACGTGCGCTGTGAGGAGTGTGGGTTGGTTGACGTGCACTGTAAGGAGTGGGGGTTGGTTGACGTGCGCTGTGAGGAGTGGGGGTTGGTTGACGTGCGCTGGTAGGAGTGGGGGTTGCTTGACGTGCGCTGTAAGGAGTGGGGGTTGGTTGACGGGCGCTGCGAGGAGTGTGGGTTGGTTGACGGGCGCTGTGAGGAGTCTTGGTTGATGTGCACTGTGAGGAGTGTGGGTTGGTTGACGTGCGCTGTAAGGAGTGTGGGTTGGTTGACGGACGCTGTGAGGCGTGTGGGTTGGTTGACGGACGCTGTGAGGCGTGTGGGTTGGTTGACGGGCACTGTGGGGAGTGTGGGTTGGTTGACGGGCGCTGTGAGGCGTGTGGGTTGGTTGACGTGCGCTGTGGGGAGTGTGGGTTGGTTGACGGGCGCTGTGGGGAGTGTGGGTTGGTTGACGGGCGCTGTGAGTCGTGTGGGTTGGTTGACGGGCGCTGCGAGGAGTGTGGGTTGGTTGACGGGCGCTGTGAGGAGTCTTGGTTGATGTGCACTGTGAGGAGTGTGGGTTGGTTGACGTGCGCTGTAAGGAGTGTGGGTTGGTTGACGGACGCTGTGAGGCGTGTGGGTTGGTTGACGTACGCTGTGAGGCGTGTGGGTTGGTTGACGGGCACTGTGGGGAGTGTGGGTTGGTTGACGGGCGCTGTGAGGCGTGTGGGTTGGTTGACGTGCGCTGTGGGGAGTGTGGGTTGGTTGACGGGCGCTGTGGGGAGTGTGGGTTGGTTGACGGGCGCTGTGAGTCGTGTGGGTTGGTTGACGTGCGCTGTGAGGCGTGTGAGTTGGTTGACGGGCGCTGTGAGGAGTGGGAGTTGGTTGACGGGCGCTGTGAGGCGTGTGGGTTGGTTGACGGGCGCTGTGAGGAGTGGGGGTTGGTTGACGGGCGCTGTGAGGCGTGTGGGTTGGTTGACGGGCGCTGTGAGGCGTGTGGGTTGGTTGACGGGCGCTGTGAGGCGTGTGGGTTGGTTGACGGGCGCTGTGGGGAGTGTGGGTTGGTTGACGTGCACTGTAAGGAGTGGGGGTTGGTTGACGTGCGCTGTGGCGAGTGTGGGTTGGTTGACGTGCACTGTAAGGAGTGGGGGTTGGTTGACGGGCGCTGTGGCGAGTCTGGGTTGGTTGACGTGCACTGTAAGGAGTGGGGGTTGGTTGACGTGCGCTGTAAGGAGTGGGGGTTGGTTGACGTGCGCTGTGAGGAGTGGGGGTTGGTTGACGGGCGCTGTGAGGCGTGTGGGTTGGTTGACGGGCGCTGTGAGGAGTGGGGGTTGGTTGACGGGCGCTGTGAGGCGTGTGGGTTGGTTGACGGGCGCTGTGAGGCGTGTGGGTTGGTTGACGGGCGCTGTGAGGCGTGTGGGTTGGTTGACGGGCGCTGTGGGGAGTGTGGGTTGGTTGACGTGCACTGTAAGGAGTGGGGGTTGGTTGACGTGCGCTGTGAGGCGTGTGGGTTGGTTGACGGGCGCTGTGGGGAGTGTGGGTTGGTTGACGTGCGCTGTAAGGAGTGGGGGTTGGTTGACGTGCGCTGTAAGGAGTGGGGGTTGGTTGACGGGCGCTGTGGGGAGTGTGGGTTGGTTGACGTGCGCTGTAAGGAGTGGGGGTTGGTTGACGTGCGCTGTAAGGAGTGGGGGTTGGTTGACGGGCGCTGTAAGGAGTGGGGGTTGGTTGACGGGCGCTGTGAGGAGTGGGGGTTGGTTGACGTGCGCTGTGAGGAGTGTGGGTTGGTTGACGTGCGCTGTAAGGAGTGGGGGTTGGTTGACGTGCGCTGTGAGGAGTGGGGGTTGGTTGACGTGCGCTGTGAGGAGTGGGGGTTGCTTGGCGTGCGCTGTAAGGAGTGGGGGTTGGTTGACGGGCGCTGCGAGGAGTGTGGGTTGGTTGACGGGCGCTGTGAGGAGTCTTGGTTGATGTGCACTGTGAGGAGTGTGGGTTGGTTGACGTGCGCTGTAAGGAGTGTGGGTTGGTTGACGGACGCTGTGAGGCGTGTGGGTTGGTTGACGGGCACTGTGGGGAGTGTGGGTTGGTTGACGGGCGCTGTGAGGCGTGTGGGTTGGTTGACGTGCGCTGTGGGGAGTGTGGGTTGGTTGACGGACGCTGTGGGGAGTGTGGGTTGGTTGACGGGCGCTGTGAGTCGTGTGGGTTGGTTGACGTGCGCTGTGAGCCGTGTCAGTTGGTTGACGGGCGCTGTGAGGAGTGGGGGTTGGTTGACGGGCGCTGTGAGGCGTGTGGGTTGGTTGACGGGCGCTGTGAGGAGTGGGGGTTGGTTGACGGGCGCTGTGAGGCGTGTGGGTTGGTTGACGGGCGCTGTGAGGCGTGTGGGTTGGTTGACGGGCGCTGTGAGGCGTGTGGGTTGGTTGACGGGCGCTGTGGGGAGTGTGGGTTGGTTGACGTGCACTGTAAGGAGTGGGGGTTGGTTGACGTGCGCTGTGAGGCGTGTGGGTTGGTTGACGGGCGCTGTGGGGAGTGTGGGTTGGTTGACGTGCGCTGTAAGGAGTGGGGGTTGGTTGACGTGCGCTGTAAGGAGTGGGGGTTGGTTGACGGGCGCTGTAAGGAGTGGGGGTTGGTTGACGGGCGCTGTAAGGAGTGGGGGTTGCTTGACGTGCGCTGTAAGGAGTGTGGGTTGGTTGACGTGCACTGTAAGGAGTGGGGGTTGGTTGACGGGCGCTGTGGCGAGTCTGGGTTGGTTGACGTGCACTGTAAGGAGTGGGGGTTGGTTGACGTGCGCTGTAAGGAGTGGGGGTTGGTTGACGTGCGCTGTGAGGAGTGGGGGTTGGTTGACGGGCGCTGTGAGGCGTGTGGGTTGGTTGACGGGCGCTGTGAGGAGTGGGGGTTGGTTGACGGGCGCTGTGAGGCGTGTGGGTTGGTTGACGGGCGCTGTGAGGCGTGTGGGTTGGTTGACGGGCGCTGTGAGGCGTGTGGGTTGGTGAACGGGCGCTGTGGGGAGTGTGGGTTGGTTGACGTGCACTGTAAGGAGTGGGGGTTGGTTGACGTGCGCTGTGAGGCGTGTGGGTTGGTTGACGGGCGCTGTGGGGAGTGTGGGTTGGTTGACGTGCGCTGTAAGGAGTGGGGGTTGGTTGACGTGCGCTGTAAGGAGTGGGGGTTGGTTGACGGGCGCTGTGGGGAGTGTGGGTTGGTTGACGTGCGCTGTAAGGAGTGGGGGTTGGTTGACGTGCGCTGTAAGGAGTGGGGGTTGGTTGACGGGCGCTGTAAGGAGTGGGGGTTGGTTGACGGGCGCTGTAAGGAGTGGGGGTTGCTTGACATGCGCTGTAAGGAGTGGGGGTTGGTTGACGGGCGCTGTGAGGAGTGGGGGTTGGTTGACGTGCGCTGTGAGGAGTGTGGGTTGGTTGACGTGCGCTGTAAGGAGTGGGGGTTGGTTGACGTGCGCTGTGAGGAGTGGGGGTTGGTTGACGTGCGCTGTGAGGAGTGGGGGTTGCTTGACGTGCGCTGTAAGGAGTGGGGGTTGGTTGACGGGCGCTGCGAGGAGTGTGGGTTGGTTGACGGGCGCTGTGAGGAGTCTTGGTTGATGTGCACTGTGAGGAGTGTGGGTTGGTTGACGTGCGCTGTAAGGAGTGTGGGTTGGTTGACGGACGCTGTGAGGCGTGTGGGTTGGTTGACGGGCACTGTGGGGAGTGTGGGTTGGTTGACGGGCGCTGTGAGGCGTGTGGGTTGGTTGACGTGCGCTGTGGGGAGTGTGGGTTGGTTGACGGACGCTGTGGGGAGTGTGGGTTGGTTGACGGGCGCTGTGAGTCGTGTGGGTTGGTTGACGTGCGCTGTGAGGCGTGTGAGTTGGTTGACGGGCGCTGTGAGGAGTGGGGGTTGGTTGACGGGCGCTGTGAGGCGTGTGGGTTGGTTGACGGGCGCTGTGAGGAGTGGGGGTTGGTTGACGGGCGCTGTGAGGCGTGTGGGTTGGTTGACGGGCGCTGTGAGGCGTGTGGGTTGGTTGACGGGCGCTGTGAGGCGTGTGGGTTGGTTGACGGGCGCTGTGGGGAGTGTGGGTTGGTTGACGTGCACTGTAAGGAGTGGGGGTTGGTTGACGTGCGCTGTGAGGCGTGTGGGTTGGTTGACGGGCGCTGTGGGGAGTGTGGGTTGGTTGACGTGCGCTGTAAGGAGTGGGGGTTGGTTGACGTGCGCTGTAAGGAGTGGGGGTTGGTTGACGGGCGCTGTAAGGAGTGGGGGTTGGTTGACGGGCGCTGTAAGGAGTGGGGGTTGCTTGACGTGCGCTGTAAGGAGTGGGGGTTGGTTGACGGGCGCTGTGAGGAGTGGGGGTTGGTTGACGTGCGCTGTGAGGAGTGTGGGTTGGTTGACGTGCACTGTAAGGAGTGGGGGTTGGTTGACGTGCGCTGTGGGGAGTGTGGGTTGGTTGACGGGCGCTGTGGGGAGTGTGGGTTGGTTGACGGGCGCTGTGAGTCGTGTGGGTTGGTTGACGGGCGCTGCGAGGAGTGTGGGTTTGTTGACGGGCGCTGTGAGGAGTCTTGGTTGATGTGCACTGTGAGGAGTGTGGGTTGGTTGACGTGCGCTGTAAGGAGTGTGGGTTGGTTGACGGACGCTGTGAGGCGTGTGGGTTGGTTGACGTACGCTGTGAGGCGTGTGGGTTGGTTGACGGGCACTGTGGGGAGTGTGGGTTGGTTGACGGGCGCTGTGAGGCGTGTGGGTTGGTTGACGTGCGCTGTGGGGAGTGTGGGTTGGTTGACGTGCGCTGTGGGGAGTGTGGGTTGGTTGACGGGCGCTGTGGGGAGTGTGGGTTGGTTGACGGGCGCTGTGAGTCGTGTGGGTTGGTTGACGTGCGCTGTGAGGCGTGTGAGTTGGTTGACGGGCGCTGTGAGGAGTGGGGGTTGGTTGACGGGCGCTGTGAGGCGTGTGGGTTGGTTGACGGGCGCTGTGAGGAGTGGGGGTTGGTTGACGGGCGCTGTGAGGCGTGTGGGTTGGTTGACGGGCGCTGTGAGGCGTGTGGGTTGGTTGACGGGCGCTGTGAGGCGTGTGGGTTGGTTGACGGGCGCTGTGGGGAGTGTGGGTTGGTTGACGTGCACTGTAAGGAGTGGGGGTTGGTTGACGTGCGCTGTGGCGAGTGTGGGTTGGTTGACGTGCACTGTAAGGAGTGGGGGTTGGTTGACGGGCGCTGTGGCGAGTCTGGGTTGGTTGACGTGCGCTGTAAGGAGTGGGGGTTGGTTGACGTGCGCTGTAAGGAGTGGGGGTTGGTTGACGGGCGCTGTGGGGAGTGTGGGTTGGTTGACGTGCGCTGTAAGGAGTGGGGGTTGGTTGACGTGCGCTGTAAGGAGTGGGGGTTGGTTGACGGGCGCTGTAAGGAGTGGGGGTTGGTTGACGGGCGCTGTAAGGAGTGGGGGTTGCTTGACATGCGCTGTAAGGAGTGGGGGTTGGTTGACGGGCGCTGTGAGGAGTGGGGGTTGGTTGACGTGCGCTGTGAGGAGTGTGGGTTGGTTGACGTGCGCTGTAAGGAGTGGGGGTTGGTTGACGTGCGCTGTGAGGAGTGGGGGTTGGTTGACGTGCGCTGTGAGGAGTGGGGGTTGCTTGACGTGCGCTGTAAGGAGTGGGGGTTGGTTGACGGGCGCTGCGAGGAGTGTGGGTTGGTTGACGGGCGCTGTGAGGAGTCTTGGTTGATGTGCACTGTGAGGAGTGTGGGTTGGTTGACGTGCGCTGTAAGGAGTGTGGGTTGGTTGACGGACGCTGTGAGGCGTGTGGGTTGGTTGACGGGCACTGTGGGGAGTGTGGGTTGGTTGACGGGCGCTGTGAGGCGTGTGGGTTGGTTGACGTGCGCTGTGGGGAGTGTGGGTTGGTTGACGGACGCTGTGGGGAGTGTGGGTTGGTTGACGGGCGCTGTGAGTCGTGTGGGTTGGTTGACGTGCGCTGTGAGGCGTGTGAGTTGGTTGACGGGCGCTGTGAGGAGTGGGGGTTGGTTGACGGGCGCTGTGAGGCGTGTGGGTTGGTTGACGGGCGCTGTGAGGAGTGGGGGTTGGTTGACGGGCGCTGTGAGGCGTGTGGGTTGGTTGACGGGCGCTGTGAGGCGTGTGGGTTGGTTGACGGGCGCTGTGAGGCGTGTGGGTTGGTTGACGGGCGCTGTGGGGAGTGTGGGTTGGTTGACGTGCACTGTAAGGAGTGGGGGTTGGTTGACGTGCGCTGTGAGGCGTGTGGGTTGGTTGACGGGCGCTGTGGGGAGTGTGGGTTGGTTGACGTGCGCTGTAAGGAGTGGGGGTTGGTTGACGTGCGCTGTAAGGAGTGGGGGTTGGTTGACGGGCGCTGTAAGGAGTGGGGGTTGGTTGACGGGCGCTGTAAGGAGTGGGGGTTGCTTGACGTGCGCTGTAAGGAGTGGGGGTTGGTTGACGGGCGCTGTGAGGAGTGGGGGTTGGTTGACGTGCGCTGTGAGGAGTGTGGGTTGGTTGACGTGCACTGTAAGGAGTGGGGGTTGGTTGACGTGCGCTGTGGGGAGTGTGGGTTGGTTGACGGGCGCTGTGGGGAGTGTGGGTTGGTTGACGGGCGCTGTGAGTCGTGTGGGTTGGTTGACGGGCGCTGCGAGGAGTGTGGGTTTGTTGACGGGCGCTGTGAGGAGTCTTGGTTGATGTGCACTGTGAGGAGTGTGGGTTGGTTGACGTGCGCTGTAAGGAGTGTGGGTTGGTTGACGGACGCTGTGAGGCGTGTGGGTTGGTTGACGTACGCTGTGAGGCGTGTGGGTTGGTTGACGGGCACTGTGGGGAGTGTGGGTTGGTTGACGGGCGCTGTGAGGCGTGTGGGTTGGTTGACGTGCGCTGTGGGGAGTGTGGGTTGGTTGACGTGCGCTGTGGGGAGTGTGGGTTGGTTGACGGGCGCTGTGGGGAGTGTGGGTTGGTTGACGGGCGCTGTGAGTCGTGTGGGTTGGTTGACGTGCGCTGTGAGGCGTGTGAGTTGGTTGACGGGCGCTGTGAGGAGTGGGGGTTGGTTGACGGGCGCTGTGAGGCGTGTGGGTTGGTTGACGGGCGCTGTGAGGAGTGGGGGTTGGTTGACGGGCGCTGTGAGGCGTGTGGGTTGGTTGACGGGCGCTGTGAGGCGTGTGGGTTGGTTGACGGGCGCTGTGAGGCGTGTGGGTTGGTTGACGGGCGCTGTGGGGAGTGTGGGTTGGTTGACGTGCACTGTAAGGAGTGGGGGTTGGTTGACGTGCGCTGTGGCGAGTGTGGGTTGGTTGACGTGCACTGTAAGGAGTGGGGGTTGGTTGACGGGCGCTGTGGCGAGTCTGGGTTGGTTGACGTGCACTGTAAGGAGTGGGGGTTGGTTGACGTGCGCTGTAAGGAGTGGGGGTTGGTTGACGTGCGCTGTGAGGAGTGGGGGTTGGTTGACGGGCGCTGTGAGGCGTGTGGGTTGGTTGACGGGCGCTGTGAGGAGTGGGGGTTGGTTGACGGGCGCTGTGAGGCGTGTGGGTTGGTTGACGGGCGCTGTGAGGCGTGTGGGTTGGTTGACGGGCGCTGTGAGGCGTGTGGGTTGGTTGACGGGCGCTGTGGGGAGTGTGGGTTGGTTGACGTGCACTGTAAGGAGTGGGGGTTGGTTGACGTGCGCTGTGAGGCGTGTGGGTTGGTTGACGGGCGCTGTGGGGAGTGTGGGTTGGTTGACGTGCGCTGTAAGGAGTGGGGGTTGGTTGACGTGCGCTGTAAGGAGTGGGGGTTGGTTGACGGGCGCTGTGGGGAGTGTGGGTTGGTTGACGTGCGCTGTAAGGAGTGGGGGTTGGTTGACGTGCGCTGTAAGGAGTGGGGGTTGGTTGACGGGCGCTGTAAGGAGTGGGGGTTGGTTGACGGGCGCTGTAAGGAGTGGGGGTTGCTTGACGTGCGCTGTAAGGAGTGGGGGTTGGTTGACGGGCGCTGTGAGGAGTGGGGGTTGGTTGACGTGCGCTGTGAGGATTGTGGGCTGGTTGACGTGCGCTGTAAGGAGTGGGGGTTGGTTGACGTGCGCTGTGAGGAGTGGGGGTTGCTTGACGTGCGCTGTAAGGAGTGGGGGTTGGTTGACGGGCGCTGTGGCGAGTCTGGGTTGGTTGACGTGCACTGTAAGGAGTGGGGGTTGGTTGACGTGCGCTGTAAGGAGTGGGGGTTGGTTGACGTGCGCTGTGAGGAGTGGGGGTTGGTTGACGGGCGCTGTGAGGCGTGTGGGTTGGTTGACGGGCGCTGTGAGGAGTGGGGGTTGGTTGACGGGCGCTGTGAGGCGTGTGGGTTGGTTGACGGGCGCTGTGAGGCGTGTGGGTTGGTTGACGGGCGCTGTGAGGCGTGTGGGTTGGTTGACGGGCGCTGTGGGGAGTGTGGGTTGGTTGACGTGCACTGTAAGGAGTGGGGGTTGGTTGACGTGCGCTGTGAGGCGTGTGGGTTGGTTGACGGGCGCTGTGGGGAGTGTGGGTTGGTTGACGTGCGCTGTAAGGAGTGGGGGTTGGTTGACGTGCGCTGTAAGGAGTGGGGGTTGGTTGACGGGCGCTGTGGGGAGTGTGGGTTGGTTGACGTGCGCTGTAAGGAGTGGGGGTTGGTTGACGTGCGCTGTAAGGAGTGGGGGTTGGTTGACGGGCGCTGTAAGGAGTGGGGGTTGGTTGACGGGCGCTGTAAGGAGTGGGGGTTGCTTGACGTGCGCTGTAAGGAGTGGGGGTTGGTTGACGGGCGCTGTGAGGAGTGGGGGTTGGTTGACGTGCGCTGTGAGGATTGTGGGCTGGTTGACGTGCGCTGTAAGGAGTGGGGGTTGGTTGACGTGCGCTGTGAGGAGTGGGGGTTGCTTGACGTGCGCTGTAAGGAGTGGGGGTTGGTTGACGGGCGCTGCGAGGAGTGTGGGTTGGTTGACGGGCGCTGTGAGGAGTCTTGGTTGATGTGCACTGTGAGGAGTGTGGGTTGGTTGACGTGCGCTGTAAGGAGTGTGGGTTGGTTGACGGACGCTGTGAGGCGTGTGGGTTGGTTGACGGGCACTGTGGGGAGTGTGGGTTGGTTGACGGGCGCTGTGAGGCGTGTGGGTTGGTTGAAGTGCGCTGTGGGGAGTGTGGGTTGGTTGACGGACGCTGTGGGGAGTGTGGGTTGGTTGACGGGCGCTGTGAGTCGTGTGGGTTGGTTGACGTGCGCTGTGAGGCGTGTGAGTTGGTTGACGGGCGCTGTGAGGAGTGGGGGTTGGTTGACGGGCGCTGTGAGGCGTGTGGGTTGGTTGACGGGCGCTGTGAGGAGTGGGGGTTGGTTGACGGGCGCTGTGAGGCGTGTGGGTTGGTTGACGGGCGCTGTGAGGCGTGTGGGTTGGTTGACGGGCGCTGTGAGGCGTGTGGGTTGGTTGACGGGCGCTGTGGGGAGTGTGGGTTGGTTGACGTGCACTGTAAGGAGTGGGGGTTGGTTGACGTGCGCTGTGAGGCGTGTGGGTTGGTTGACGGGTGCTGTGGGGAGTGTGGGTTGGTTGACGTGCGCTGTAAGGAGTGGGGGTTGGTTGACGTGCGCTGTAAGGAGTGGGGGTTGGTTGACGGGCGCTGTAAGGAGTGGGGGTTGGTTGACGGGCGCTGTAAGGAGTGGGGGTTGCTTGACGTGCGCTGTAAGGAGTGGGGGTTGGTTGACGGGCGCTGTGAGGAGTGGGGGTTGGTTGACGTGCGCTGTGAGGAGTGTGGGTTGGTTGACGTGCACTGTAAGGAGTGGGGGTTGGTTGACGTGCGCTGTGAGGAGTGGGGGTTGGTTGACGTGCGCTGGTAGGAGTGGGGGTTGCTTGACGTGCGCTGTAAGGAGTGGGGGTTGGTTGACGGGCGCTGCGAGGAGTGTGGGTTGGTTGACGGGCGCTGTGAGGAGTCTTGGTTGATGTGCACTGTGAGGAGTGTGGGTTGGTTGACGTGCGCTGTAAGGAGTGTGGGTTGGTTGACGGACGCTGTGAGGCGTGTGGGTTGGTTGACGGACGCTGTGAGGCGTGTGGGTTGGTTGACGGGCACTGTGGGGAGTGTGGGTTGGTTGACGGGCGCTGGTGAGGCGTGTGGGTTGGTTGACGTGCGCTGTGGGGAGTGTGGGTTGGTTGACGGGCGCTGTGGGGAGTGTGGGTTGGTTGACGGGCGCTGTGAGGAGTGTGGGTTGGTTGACGGGCGCTGCGAGGAGTGTGGGTTGGTTGACGGGCGCTGTGAGGAGTCTTGGTTGATGTGCACTGTGAGGAGTGTGGGTTGGTTGACGTGCGCTGTAAGGAGTGTGGGTTGGTTGACGGACGCTGTGAGGCGTGTGGGTTGGTTGACGTACGCTGTGAGGCGTGTGGGTTGGTTGACGGGCACTGTGGGGAGTGTGGGTTGGTTGACGGGCGCTGTGAGGCGTGTGGGTTGGTTGACGTGCGCTGTGGGGAGTGTGGGTTGGTTGACGGGCGCTGTGGGGAGTGTGGGTTGGTTGACGGGCGCTGTGAGTCGTGTGGGTTGGTTGACGTGCGCTGTGAGGCGTGTGAGTTGGTTGACGGGCGCTGTGAGGAGTGGGGGTTGGTTGACGGGCGCTGTGAGGCGTGTGGGTTGGTTGACGGGCGCTGTGAGGAGTGGGGGTTGGTTGACGGGCGCTGTGAGGCGTGTGGGTTGGTTGACGGGCGCTGTGAGGCGTGTGGGTTGGTTGACGGGCGCTGTGAGGCGTGTGGGTTGGTTGATGGGCGCTGTGGGGAGTGTGGGTTGGTTGACGTGCACTGTAAGGAGTGGGGGTTGGTTGACGTGCGCTGTGGCGAGTGTGGGTTGGTTGACGTGCACTGTAAGGAGTGGGGGTTGGTTGACGGGCGCTGTGGCGAGTCTGGGTTGGTTGACGTGCACTGTAAGGAGTGGGGGTTGGTTGACGTGCGCTGTAAGGAGTGGGGGTTGGTTGACGTGCGCTGTAAGGAGTGGGGGTTGGTTGACGGGCGCTGTGGGGAGTGTGGGTTGGTTGACGTGCGCTGTAAGGAGTGGAGGTTGGTTGACGGGCGCTGTAAGGAGTGGGGGTTGGTTGACGGGCGCTGTAAGGAGTGGGGGTTGGTTGACGTGCGCTGTGAGGAGTGGGGGTTGGTTGACGTGCGCTGTGAGGAGTGGGGGTTGCTTGACGTGCGCTGTAAGGAGTGGGGGTTGGTTGACGGGCGCTACGAGGAGTGTGGGTTGGTTGACGGGCGCTGTGAGGAGTCTTGGTTGATGTGCACTGTGAGGAGTGTGGGTTGGTTGACGTGCGCTGTAAGGAGTGTGGGTTGGTTGACGGACGCTGTGAGGCGTGTGGGTTGGTTGACGGACGCTGTGAGGCGTGTGGGTTGGTTGACGGGCACTGTGGGGAGTGTGGGTTGGTTGACGGGCGCTGTGAGGCGTGTGGGTTGGTTGACGTGCGCTGTGGGGAGTGTGGGTTGGTTGACGGGCGCTGTGGGGAGTGTGGGTTGGTTGACGGGCGCTGTGAGTCGTGTGGGTTGGTTGACGGGCGCTGCGAGGAGTGTGGGTTGGTTGACGGGCGCTGTGAGGAGTCTTGGTTGATGTGCACTGTGAGGAGTGTGGGTTGGTTGACGTGCGCTGTAAGGAGTGTGGGTTGGTTGACGGACGCTGTGAGGCGTGTGGGTTGGTTGACGTACGCTGTGAGGCGTGTGGGTTGGTTGACGGGCACTGTGGGGAGTGTGGGTTGGTTGACGGGCGCTGTGAGGCGTGTGGGTTGGTTGACGTGCGCTGTGGGGAGTGTGGGTTGGTTGACGGGCGCTGTGGGGAGTGTGGGTTGGTTGACGGGCGCTGTGAGTCGTGTGGGTTGGTTGACGTGCGCTGTGAGGCGTGTGAGTTGGTTGACGGGCGCTGTGAGGAGTGGGGGTTGGTTGACGGGCGCTGTGAGGCGTGTGGGTTGGTTGACGGGCGCTGTGAGGAGTGGGGGTTGGTTGACGGGCGCTGTGAGGCGTGTGGGTTGGTTGACGGGCGCTGTGAGGCGTGTGGGTTGGTTGACGGGCGCTGTGAGGCGTGTGGGTTGGTTGATGGGCGCTGTGGGGAGTGTGGGTTGGTTGACGTGCACTGTAAGGAGTGGGGGTTGGTTGACGTGCGCTGTGGCGAGTGTGGGTTGGTTGACGTGCACTGTAAGGAGTGGGGGTTGGTTGACGGGCGCTGTGGCGAGTCTGGGTTGGTTGACGTGCACTGTAAGGAGTGGGGGTTGGTTGACGTGCGCTGTAAGGAGTGGGGGTTGGTTGACGTGCGCTGTAAGGAGTGTGGGTTGGTTGACGGGCGCTGTGGGGAGTGTGGGTTGGTTGACGTGCGCTGTAAGGAGTGGAGGTTGGTTGACGGGCGCTGTAAGGAGTGGGGGTTGGTTGACGGGCGCTGTAAGGAGTGGGGGTTGGTTGACGGGCGCTGTAAGGAGTGGGGGTTGGTTGACGGGCGCTGTAAGGAGTGGGGGTTGCTTGACGTGCGCTGTAAGGAGTGGGGGTTGGTTGACGGGCGCTGTGAGGAGTGGGGGTTGGTTGACGTGCGCTGTGAGGAGTGTGGGTTGGTTGACGTGCACTGTAAGGAGTGGGGGTTGGTTGACGTGCGCTGTGGGGAGTGTGGGTTGGTTGACGGGCGCTGTGGGGCGTGTGGGTTGGTTGACGGGCGCTGTGAGGCGTGTGGGTTGGTTGACGGGCGCTGTGAGGCGTGTGGGTTGGTTGACGGGCGCTGTGGGGAGTGTGGGTTGGTTGACGTGCACTGTAAGGAGTGGGGGTTGGTTGACGTGCGCTGTGGCGAGTGTGGGTTGGTTGACGTGCACTGTAAGGAGTGGGGGTTGGTTGACGGGCGCTGTGGCGAGTCTGGGTTGGTTGACGTGCACTGTAAGGAGTGGGGGTTGGTTGACGTGCGCTGTAAGGAGTGGGGGTTGGTTGACGTGCGCTGTGAGGAGTGGGGGTTGGTTGACGGGCGCTGTGAGGCGTGTGGGTTGGTTGACGGGCGCTGTGAGGAGTGGGGGTTGGTTGACGGGCGCTGTGAGGCGTGTGGGTTGGTTGACGGGCGCTGTGAGGCGTGTGGGTTGGTTGACGGGCGCTGTGAGGCGTGTGGGTTGGTTGACGGGCGCTGTGGGGAGTGTGGGTTGGTTGACGTGCACTGTAAGGAGTGGGGGTTGGTTGACGTGCGCTGTGAGGCGTGTGGGTTGGTTGACGGGCGCTGTGGGGAGTGTGGGTTGGTTGACGTGCGCTGTAAGGAGTGGGGGTTGGTTGACGTGCGCTGTAAGGAGTGGGGGTTGGTTGACGGGCGCTGTGGGGAGTGTGGGTTGGTTGACGTGCGCTGTAAGGAGTGGGGGTTGGTTGACGTGCGCTGTAAGGAGTGGGGGTTGGTTGACGGGCGCTGTAAGGAGTGGGGGTTGGTTGACGGGCGCTGTAAGGAGTGGGGGTTGCTTGACGTGCGCTGTAAGGAGTGGGGGTTGGTTGACGGGCGCTGTGAGGAGTGGGGGTTGGTTGACGTGCGCTGTGAGGATTGTGGGCTGGTTGACGTGCGCTGTAAGGAGTGGGGGTTGGTTGACGTGCGCTGTGAGGAGTGGGGGTTGGTTGACGTGCGCTGTGAGGAGTGGGGGTTGATTGACGTGCGCTGTAAGGAGTGGGGGTTGGTTGACGGGCGCTGCGAGGAGTGTGGGTTGGTTGACGGGCGCTGTGAGGAGTCTTGGTTGATGTGCACTGTGAGGAGTGTGGGTTGGTTGACGTGCGCTGTAAGGAGTGTGGGTTGGTTGACGGACGCTGTGAGGCGTGTGGGTTGGTTGACGGGCACTGTGGGGAGTGTGGGTTGGTTGACGGGCGCTGTGAGGCGTGTGGGTTGGTTGAAGTGCGCTGTGGGGAGTGTGGGTTGGTTGACGGACGCTGTGGGGAGTGTGGGTTGGTTGACGGGCGCTGTGAGTCGTGTGGGTTGGTTGACGTGCGCTGTGAGGCGTGTGAGTTGGTTGACGGGCGCTGTGAGGAGTGGGGGTTGGTTGACGGGCGCTGTGAGGCGTGTGGGTTGGTTGACGGGCGCTGTGAGGAGTGGGGGTTGGTTGACGGGCGCTGTGAGGCGTGTGGGTTGGTTGACGGGCGCTGTGAGGCGTGTGGGTTGGTTGACGGGCGCTGTGAGGCGTGTGGGTTGGTTGACGGGCGCTGTGGGGAGTGTGGGTTGGTTGACGTGCACTGTAAGGAGTGGGGGTTGGTTGACGTGCGCTGTGAGGCGTGTGGGTTGGTTGACGGGTGCTGTGGGGAGTGTGGGTTGGTTGACGTGCGCTGTAAGGAGTGGGGGTTGGTTGACGTGCGCTGTAAGGAGTGGGGGTTGGTTGACGGGCGCTGTAAGGAGTGGGGGTTGGTTGACGGGCGCTGTAAGGAGTGGGGGTTGCTTGACGTGCGCTGTAAGGAGTGGGGGTTGGTTGACGGGCGCTGTGAGGAGTGGGGGTTGGTTGACGTGCGCTGTGAGGAGTGTGGGTTGGTTGACGTGCACTGTAAGGAGTGGGGGTTGGTTGACGTGCGCTGTGAGGAGTGGGGGTTGGTTGACGTGCGCTGTGAGGAGTGGGGGTTGCTTGACGTGCGCTGTAAGGAGTGGGGGTTGGTTGACGGGCGCTGCGAGGAGTGTGGGTTGGTTGACGGGCGCTCTAAGGAGTGTGGGTTGGTTGACGGACGCTGTGAGGCGTGTGGGTTGGTTGACGGACGCTGTGAGGCGTGTGGGTTGGTTGACGGGCACTGTGGGGAGTGTGGGTTGGTTGACGGGCGCTGTGAGGCGTGTGGGTTGGTTGACGTGCGCTGTGGGGAGTGTGGGTTGGTTGACGGGCGCTGTGGGGAGTGTGGGTTGGTTGACGGGCGCTGTGAGGAGTGTGGGTTGGTTGACGGGCGCTGCGAGGAGTGTGGGTTGGTTGACGGGCGCTGTGAGGAGTCTTGGTTGATGTGCACTGTGAGAAGTGTGGGTTGGTTGACGTGCGCTGTAAGGAGTGTGGGTTGGTTGACGGACGCTGTGAGGCGTGTGGGTTGGTTGACGTACGCTGTGAGGCGTGTGGGTTGGTTGACGGGCACTGTGGGGAGTGTGGGTTGGTTGACGGGCGCTGTGAGGCGTGTGGGTTGGTTGACGTGCGCTGTGGGGAGTGTGGGTTGGTTGACGGGCGCTGTGGGGAGTGTGGGTTGGTTGACGGGCACTGTGAGTCGTGTGGGTTGGTTGACGTGCGCTGTGAGGCGTGTGAGTTGGTTGACGGGCGCTGTGAGGAGTGGGGGTTGGTTGACGGGCGCTGTGAGGCGTGTGGGTTGGTTGACGGGCGCTGTGAGGAGTGGGGGTTGGTTGACGGGCGCTGTGAGGCGTGTGGGTTGGTTGACGGGCGCTGTGAGGCGTGTGGGTTGGTTGACGGGCGCTGTGAGGCGTGTGGGTTGGTTGATGGGCGCTGTGGGGAGTGTGGGTTGGTTGACGTGCACTGTAAGGAGTGGGGGTTGGTTGACGTGCGCTGTGGCGAGTGTGGGTTGGTTGACGTGCACTGTAAGGAGTGGGGGTTGGTTGACGGGCGCTGTGGCGAGTCTGGGTTGGTTGACGTGCACTGTAAGGAGTGGGGGTTGGTTGACGTGCGCTGTAAGGAGTGGGGGTTGGTTGACGTGCGCTGTAAGGAGTGGGGGTTGGTTGACGGGCGCTGTGGGGAGTGTGGGTTGGTTGACGTGCGCTGTAAGGAGTGGAGGTTGGTTGACGGGCGCTGTAAGGAGTGGGGGTTGGTTGACGGGCGCTGTAAGGAGTGGGGGTTGGTTGACGTGCGCTGTGAGGAGTGGGGGTTGGTTGACGTGCGCTGTGAGGAGTGGGGGTTGCTTGACGTGCGCTGTAAGGAGTGGGGGTTGGTTGACGGGCGCTACGAGGAGTGTGGGTTGGTTGACGGGCGCTGTGAGGAGTCTTGGTTGATGTGCACTGTGAGGAGTGTGGGTTGGTTGACGTGCGCTGTAAGGAGTGTGGGTTGGTTGACGGACGCTGTGAGGCGTGTGGGTTGGTTGACGGACGCTGTGAGGCGTGTGGGTTGGTTGACGGGCACTGTGGGGAGTGTGGGTTGGTTGACGGGCGCTGTGAGGCGTGTGGGTTGGTTGACGTGCGCTGTGGGGAGTGTGGGTTGGTTGACGGGCGCTGTGGGGAGTGTGGGTTGGTTGACGGGCGCTGTGAGTCGTGTGGGTTGGTTGACGGGCGCTGCGAGGAGTGTGGGTTGGTTGACGGGCGCTGTGAGGAGTCTTGGTTGATGTGCACTGTGAGGAGTGTGGGTTGGTTGACGTGCGCTGTAAGGAGTGTGGGTTGGTTGACGGACGCTGTGAGGCGTGTGGGTTGGTTGACGTACGCTGTGAGGCGTGTGGGTTGGTTGACGGGCACTGTGGGGAGTGTGGGTTGGTTGACGGGCGCTGTGAGGCGTGTGGGTTGGTTGACGTGCGCTGTGGGGAGTGTGGGTTGGTTGACGGGCGCTGTGGGGAGTGTGGGTTGGTTGACGGGCGCTGTGAGTCGTGTGGGTTGGTTGACGTGCGCTGTGAGGCGTGTGAGTTGGTTGACGGGCGCTGTGAGGAGTGGGGGTTGGTTGACGGGCGCTGTGAGGCGTGTGGGTTGGTTGACGGGCGCTGTGAGGAGTGGGGGTTGGTTGACGGGCGCTGTGAGGCGTGTGGGTTGGTTGACGGGCGCTGTGAGGCGTGTGGGTTGGTTGACGGGCGCTGTGAGGCGTGTGGGTTGGTTGATGGGCGCTGTGGGGAGTGTGGGTTGGTTGACGTGCACTGTAAGGAGTGGGGGTTGGTTGACGTGCGCTGTGGCGAGTGTGGGTTGGTTGACGTGCACTGTAAGGAGTGGGGGTTGGTTGACGGGCGCTGTGGCGAGTCTGGGTTGGTTGACGTGCACTGTAAGGAGTGGGGGTTGGTTGACGTGCGCTGTAAGGAGTGGGGGTTGGTTGACGTGCGCTGTAAGGAGTGGGGGTTGGTTGACGGGCGCTGTGGGGAGTGTGGGTTGGTTGACGTGCGCTGTAAGGAGTGGAGGTTGGTTGACGGGCGCTGTAAGGAGTGGGGGTTGGTTGACGGGCGCTGTAAGGAGTGGGGGTTGGTTGACGGGCGCTGTAAGGAGTGGGGGTTGGTTGACGGGCGCTGTAAGGAGTGGGGGTTGGTTGACGGGCGCTGTAAGGAGTGGGGGTTGGTTGACGGGCGCTGTGAGGAGTGGGGGTTGGTTGACGGGAGCTGTAAGGAGTGGGGGTTGGTTGACGGGCGCTGTAAGGAGTGGGGGTTGGTTAACGGGCGCTGTGAGGAGTGGGGGTTGGTTGACGTGCGCTGTAAGGAGTGGGGGTTGGTTGACGGGCGCTGTAAGGAGTGGGGGTTGGTTGACGGGCGCTGTAAGAAGTGGGGGTTGGTTGACGGGCGCTGTAAGGAGTGGGGGTTGCTTGACGTGCGCTGTAAGGAGTGGGGGTTGGTTGACGGGCGCTGTGAGGAGTGGGGGTTGGTTGACGTGCGCTTTGAGGAGTGTGGGTTGGTTGACGTGCGCTGTGAGGAGTGGGGGTTGGTTGACGTGCGCTGTGAGGAGTGGGGGTTGGTTGACGTGCGCTGTGAGGAGTGGGGGTTGGTTGACGGGCGCTGTAAGGAGTGGGGGTTGGTTGACGGGCGCTGTGAGGAGTGGGGGTTGGTTGACGGGCGCTGTGAGGAGTGGGGGTTGCTTGACGTGCGCTGTAAGGAGTGGGGGTTGGTTGACGGGCGCTGCGAGGAGTGTGGGTTGGTTGACGGGCGCTGTGAGGAGTCTTGGTTGATGTGCACTGTGAGGAGTTTGGGTTGGTTGACGTGCGCTGTAAGGAGTGTGGGTTGGTTGACGGACGCTGTGAGGCGTGTGGGTTGGTTGACGGGCACTGTGGGGAGTGTGGGTTGGTTGACGGGCGCTGTGAGGCGTGTGGGTTGGTTGACGTGCGCTGTGGGGAGTGTGGGTTGGTTGACGGGCGCTGTGGGGAGTGTGGGTTGGTTGACGGGCGCTGTGAGTCGTGTGGGTTGGTTGACGGGCGCTGCGAGGAGTGTGGGTTGGTTGACGGGCGCTGTGAGGAGTCTTGGTTGATGTGCACTGTGAGGAGTGTGGGTTGGTTGACGTGCGCTGTAAGGAGTGTGGGTTGGTTGACGGGCGCTGTGGGGAGTGTGGGTTGGTTGACGTGCGCTGTGAGGCGTGTGAGTTGGTTGACGGGCGCTGTGAGGAGTGGGGGTTGGTTGACGGGCGCTGTGAGGCGTGTGGGTTGGTTGACGGGCGCTGTGAGGCGTGTGGGTTGGTTGACGGGCGCTGTGAGGCGTGTGGGTTGGTTGACGGGCGCTGTGGGGAGTGTGGGTTGGTTGACGTGCACTGTAAGGAGTGGGGGTTGGTTGACGTGCGCTGTGAGGCGTGTGGGTTGGTTGACGGGCGCTGTGGGGAGTGTGGGTTGGTTGACGTGCGCTGTAAGGAGTGGGGGTTGGTTGACGTGCGCTGTAAGGAGTGGGGGTTGGTTGACGGGCGCTGTAAGGAGTGGGGGTTGGTTGACGGGCGCTGTAAGGAGTGGGGGTTGCTTGACGTGCGCTGTAAGGAGTGGGGGTTGGTTGACGGGCGCTGTGAGGAGTGTGGGTTGGTTGACGGGCGCTGTGAGGAGTGTGGGTTGGTTGACGTGCGCTGTGAGGAGTGGGGGTTGGTTGACGTGCGCTGTAAGGAGTGTGGGTTGGTTGACGGACGCTGTGAGGCGTGTGGGTTGGTTGACGGACGCTGTGAGGCGTGTGGGTTGGTTGACGGGCACTGTGGGGAGTGTGGGTTGGTTGACGGGCGCTGTGAGGCGTGTGGGTTGGTTGACGTGCGCTGTGGGGAGTGTGGGTTGGTTGACGGGCGCTGTGGGGAGTGTGGGTTGGTTGACGGGCGCTGTGAGTCGTGTGGGTTGGTTGACGGGCGCTGCGAGGAGTGTGGGTTGGTTGACGGGCGCTGTGAGGAGTCTTGGTTGATGTGCACTGTGAGGAGTGTGGGTTGGTTGACGTGCGCTGTAAGGAGTGTGGGTTGGTTGACGGACGCTGTGAGGCGTGTGGGTTGGTTGACGGACGCTGTGAGGCGTGTGGGTTGGTTGACGGGCACTGTGGGGAGTGTGGGTTGGTTGACGGGCGCTGTGAGGCGTGTGGGTTGGTTGACGTGCGCTGTGAGGAGTGGGGGTTGGTTGACGTGCGCTGTGAGGAGTGTGGGTTGGTTGACGTGCGCTGTGAGGAGTGGGGGTTGGTTGACGTGCGCTGTGAGGAGTGGGGGTTGGTTGACGGGCGCTGTGAGTCGTGTGGGTTGGTTGACGGGCGCTGCGAGGAGTGTGGGTTGGTTGACGGGCGCTGTGAGGCGTGTGGGTTGGTTGACGGACGCTGTGAGGCGTGTGGGTTGGTTGACGGGCACTGTGGGGAGTGTGGGTTGGTTGACGGGCGCTGTGAGGCGTGTGGGTTGGTTGACGTGCGCTGTGGGGAGTGTGGGTTGGTTGACGGGCGCTGTGGGGAGTGTGGGTTGGTTGACGGGCGCTGTGAGTCGTGTGGGTTGGTTGACGGGCGCTGCGAGGAGTGTGGGTTGGTTGACGGGCGCTGTGAGGAGTCTTGGTTGATGTGCACTGTGAGGAGTGTGGGTTGGTTGACGTGCGCTGTAAGGAGTGTGGGTTGGTTGACGGACGCTGTGAGGAGTGTGGGTTGGTTGACGGACGCTGTGAGGCGTGTGGGTTGGTTGACGGGCACTGTGGGGAGTGTGGGTTGGTTGACGGGCGCTGTGAGGCATGTGGGTTGGTTGACGTGCGCTGTGGGGAGTGTGAGTTGGTTGACGGGCGCTGTGAGGAGTGTGGGTTGGTTGACGGGCACTGTGGGGAGTGTGGGTTGGTTGACGGGCGCTGTGAGGCGTGTGGGTTGGTTGACGTGCGCTGTGGGGAGTGTGGGTTGGTTGACGGGCGCTGTGGGGAGTGTGGGTTGGTTGACGGGCGCTGTGAGTCGTGTGGGTTGGTTGATGTGCACTGTGAGGAGTGTGGGTTGGTTGACGTGCGCTGTAAGGAGTGTGGGTTGGTTGACGGACGCTGTGAGGCGTGTGGGTTGGTTGACGGACGCTGTGAGGCGTGTGGGTTGGTTGACGGGCACTGTGGGGAGTGTGGGTTGGTTGACGGGCGCTGTGAGGCGTGTGGGTTGGTTGACGTGCGCTGTGAGGAGTGGGGGTTGGTTGACGTGCGCTGTGAGGAGTGTGGGTTGGTTGACGTGCGCTGTGAGGAGTGGGGGTTGGTTGACGTGCGCTGTGAGGAGTGGGGGTTGGTTGACGTGCGCTGTGAGGAGTGGGGGTTGGTTGACGGGCGCTGTAAGGAGTGGGGGTTGGTTGACGGGCGCTGTGAGGAGTGGGGGTTGGTTGACGGGCGCTGTGAGTCGTGTGGGTTGGTTGACGGGCGCTGCGAGGAGTGTGGGTTGGTTGACGGGCGCTGTGAGGCGTGTGGGTTGGTTGACGGACGCTGTGAGGCGTGTGGGTTGGTTGACGGGCACTGTTGGGAGTGTGGGTTGGTTGACGGGCGCTGTGAGGCGTGTGGGTTGGTTGACGTGCGCTGTGGGGAGTGTGGGTTGGTTGACGGGCGCTGTGGGGAGTGTGGGTTGGTTGACGGGCGCTGTGAGTCGTGTGGGTTGGTTGACGGGCGCTGCGAGGAGTGTGGGTTGGTTGACGGGCGCTGTGAGGAGTCTTGGTTGATGTGCACTGTGAGGAGTGTGGGTTGGTTGACGTGCGCTGTAAGGAGTGTGGGTTGGTTGACGGACGCTGTGAGGAGTGTGGGTTGGTTGACGGACGCTGTGAGGCGTGTGGGTTGGTTGACGGGCACTGTGGGGAGTGTGGGTTGGTTGACGGGCGCTGTGAGGCGTGTGGGTTGGTTGACGTGCGCTGTGGGGAGTGTGGGTTGGTTGACGGGCGCTGTGGGGAGTGTGGGTTGGTTGACGGGCACTGTGGGGAGTGTGGGTTGGTTGACGAGCGCTGTGAGTCGTGTGGGTTGGTTGACGGGCGCTGCGAGGAGTGTGGGTTGGTTGACGGGCGCTGTGAGGCGTGTGGGTTGGTTGACGGACGCTGTGAGGCGTGTGGGTTGGTTGACGGGCACTGTGGGGAGTGTGGGTTGGTTGACGGGCGCTGTGAGGCGTGTGGGTTGGTTGACGTGCGCTGTGGGGAGTGTGGGTTGGTTGACGGGCGCTGTGGGGAGTGTGGGTTGGTTGACGGGCGTTGTGAGTCGTGTGGGTTGGTTGACGGGCGCTGCGAGGAGTGTTAGTTGGTTGACGGGCGCTGTGAGGAGTCTTGGTTGATGTGCACTGTGAGGAGTGTGGGTTGGTTGACGTGCGCTGTAAGGAGTGTGGGTTGGTTGACGGACGCTGTGAGGAGTGTGGGTTGGTTGACGGACGCTGTGAGGCGTGTGGGTTGGTTGACGGGCACTGTGGGGAGTGTGGGTTGGTTGACGGGCGCTGTGAGGCGTGTGGGTTGGTTGACGTGCGCTGTGGGGAGTGTGGGTTGGTTGACGGGCGCTGTGGGGAGTGTGGGTTGGTTGACGGGCGCTGTGAGTCGTGTGGGTTGGTTGACGTGCGCTGTGAGGCGTGTGAGTTGGTTGACGGGCGCTGTGAGGAGTGGGGGTTGGTTGACGGGCGCTGTGAGGCGTGTGGGTTGGTTGACGGGCGCTGTGAGGAGTGGGGGTTGGTTGACGGGCGCTGTGAGGCGTGTGGGTTGGTTGACGGGCGCTGTGAGGCGTGTGGGTTGCTTGACGGGCGCTGTGAGGCGTGTGGGTTGGTTGACGGGCGCTGTGGGGAGTGTGGGTTGGTTGACGTGCACTGTAAGGAGTGGGGGTTGGTTGACGTGCGCTGTGAGGCGTGTGGGTTGGTTGACGGGCGCTGTGGGGAGTGTGGGTTGGTTGACGTGCGCTGTAAGGAGTGGGGGTTGGTTGACGTGCGCTGTAAGGAGTGGGGGTTGGTTGACGGGCGCTGTAAGGAGTGGGGGTTGGTTGACGGGCGCTGTAAGGAGTGGGGGTTGCTTGACGTGCGCTGTAAGGAGTGGGGGTTGGTTGACGGGCGCTGTGAGGAGTGTGGGTTGGTTGACGTGCGCTGTGAGGAGTGGGGGTTGGTTGACGTGCGCTGTGAGGAGTGGGGGTTGGTTGACGTGCGCTGTGAGGAGTGGGGGTTGGTTGACGGGCGCTGTAAGGAGTGGGGGTTGGTTGACGGGCGCTGTGAGGAGTGGGGGTTGGTTGACGGGCGCTGTGAGGAGTGGGGGTTGGTTGACGGACACTGTGAGGCGTGTGGGTTGGTTGACGGACGCTGTGAGGCGTGTGGGTTGGTTGACGGGCACTGTGGGGAGTGTGGGTTGGTTGACGGGCGCTGTGAGGCGTGTGGGTTGGTTGACGTGCGCTGTGGGGAGTGTGGGTTGGTTGACGGGCGCTGTGGGGAGTGTGGGTTGGTTGACGGGCGCTGTAAGGAGTGTGGGTTGGTTGACGGACGCTGTGAGGAGTGTGGGTTGGTTGACGGACGCTGTGAGGCGTGTGGGTTGGTTGACGGGCACTGTGGGGAGTGTGGGTTGGTTGACGGGCGCTGTGAGGCGTGTGGGTTGGTTGACGGGCGCTGTGGGGAGTGTGGGTTGGTTGACGGGCGCTGTGGGGAGTGTGGGTTGGTTGACGGGCGCTGTGAGTCGTGTGGGTTGGTTGACGTGCGCTGTGAGGCGTGTGAGTTGGTTGACGGGCGCTGTGAGGAGTGGGGGTTGGTTGACGGGCGCTGTGAGGCGTGTGGGTTGGTTGACGGGCGCTGTGAGGAGTGGGGGTTGGTTGACGGGCGCTGTGAGGCGTGTGGGTTGGTTGACGGGCGCTGTGAGGCGTGTGGGTTGCTTGACGGGCGCTGTGAGGCGTGTGGGTTGGTTGACGGGCGCTGTGGGGAGTGTGGGTTGGTTGACGTGCACTGTAAGGAGTGGGGGTTGGTTGACGTGCGCTGTGAGGCGTGTGGGTTGGTTGACGGGCGCTGTGGGGAGTGTGGGTTGGTTGACGTGCGCTGTAAGGAGTGGGGGTTGGTTGACGTGCGCTGTAAGGAGTGGGGGTTGGTTGACGGGCGCTGTAAGGAGTGGGGGTTGGTTGACGGGCGCTGTAAGGAGTGGGGGTTGCTTGACGTGCGCTGTAAGGAGTGGGGGTTGGTTGACGGGCGCTGTGAGGAGTGTGGGTTGGTTGACGTGCGCTGTGAGGAGTGGGGGTTGGTTGACGTGCGCTGTGAGGAGTGGGGGTTGGTTGACGTGCGCTGTGAGGAGTGGGGGTTGGTTGACGGGCGCTGTAAGGAGTGGGGGTTGGTTGACGGGCGCTGTGAGGAGTGGGGGTTGGTTGACGGGCGCTGTGAGGAGTGGGGGTTGGTTGACGGACACTGTGAGGCGTGTGGGTTGGTTGACGGACGCTGTGAGGCGTGTGGGTTGGTTGACGGGCACTGTGGGGAGTGTGGGTTGGTTGACGGGCGCTGTGAGGCGTGTGGGTTGGTTGACGTGCGCTGTGGGGAGTGTGGGTTGGTTGACGGGCGCTGTGGGGAGTGTGGGTTGGTTGACCGGCGCTGTGAGTCGTGTGGGTTGGTTGACGTGCGCTGTGAGGCGTGTGAGTTGGTTGACGGGCGCTGTGAGGAGTGGGGGTTGGTTGACGGGCGCTGTGAGGCGTGTGGGTTGGTTGACGGGCGCTGTGAGGAGTGGGGGTTGGTTGACGGGCGCTGTGGGGAGTGTGGGTTGGTTGACGTGCACTGTAAGGAGTGGGGGTTGGTTGACGTGCGCTGTGGCGAGTGTGGGTTGGTTGACGTGCACTGTAAGGAGTGGGGGTTGGTTGACGGGCGCTGTGGCGAGTCTGGGTTGGTTGACGTGCACTGTAAGGAGTGGGGGTTGGTTGACGTGCGCTGTGAGGCGTGTGGGTTGGTTGACGGGCGCTGTGGGGAGTGTGGGTTGGTTGACGTGCGCTGTAAGGAGTGGGGGTTGGTTGACGTGCGCTGTGAGGCGTGTGGGTTGGTTGACGGGCGCTGTGAGGAGTGTGGGCTGGTTGACGGGCGCTGTGGGGAGTGTGGGTTGGTTGACGTGCGCTGTGAGGCGTGTGGGTTGGTTGACGGGCGTTGTGAGGAGTGGGGGTTGGTTGACGGGCGCTGTGAGGCGTGTGGGTTGGTTGACGGGCGCTGTGAGGCGTGTGGGTTGGTTGACGGGCGCTGTGAGGCGTGTGGGTTGGTTGACGGGCGCTGTGAGGCGTGTGGGTTGGTTGACGGGCGCTGTGAGGTGTGTGGGTTGGTGGACGGGTGCTGTGAGGAGTGGGGGGTTGGCTGTCCTCAGACAGCTGTCAGCAGGGTGTGAACCTTGCTCTCTACAAAAGAGACTGTGAGAAAGCAGATAAAAGACTACAGGCTTTAATATACCATTGAAGCTCCTTGGCTACAGCCAGTTCAGTCTGAGTGGGAGTTCCTCTCATTCAGTTACAGACTGGATTGTTGAGGAAACACACCACAAAGACACAGTCCAGTTTTACTTCAGGTTGAACAGAAATGTGCAACAAAATGCTTGCATAATAAACTATGGCCTGGCCTCTCAAATTATACACCTGGTGTATGTCCTGGCCAGTTGATCCACAAATTAAATTTATCCAGCCTATATTGGACCTAGCAGGACACCGTCCATTGTGCCAAGCACTTAGTAGCAAGGTTAGAGTGTTTGGAAGGAGTTGAATATGGAGCCCTCTTTATCACACTGGCATCCAAAGGGCCTCCATGTGTCACTCAGCAGGCACAGGCTATTTTCAAATGCAAGAGCAGGTAGCATCAATTCATTCCAATATAGACTTTGACGGTGGCCATAGTGCCCTACCAGGCATGGTTGTTCTCCTGGAAGTGGCAACTCAAGTGATAGGTTTGATCATTACAAAATAGGAATAAGATGTTCCCCACAGGACAACAAACAGCAGTGCAGCGCTCTAGGAAGCAATAACTTTACTAGAGGTCATTGCGGTGCCTCTATCCCAACAGATCTACCCTCTCAGAAAAAAACGGTTCCATAGGGGTTCTTTGGGTGTCCCTATAGTAGAACCCTTTTTGGTTCCAGGTAGAACCCAGGGTTACCACTGGGCAAACACTGGTTGAATCAACATTGTTTCAATGATATTTTAAACAAAAGAATCAATGTGATGATGTTGAATCATTGAAATTCACGTTAGTTGAAAACTCAAATGTAAATCAAAACTAGACATTGAACTGACGTCTGTGCCCAGTGGGTTCTACCAAACAGGTTCTAACTGGAACAACAAAGGGTTCTTAAAAGGGTTATCCTATGGCAGTGGTCACCAACCGTCGACTGGTCGATCTCCAATGCATTCCTAGTTGATCACCAAACATTTCTGTCAAAAACCCAATAGATTAAGCCTTGCGATCCTATTCTCTTTAATTGTTTCATGCTGTTGGCGGTAGGTGCACTTGATTCAACAGCCCTAGTGCCGGGAAGTCAAAGTGTTCCCATTTTGAACCATCCACGTGTCTGAAGGTTGAACTCCGCCTAACCGCCAGGCCCAGGGAGCAGGGTTACCAGGTCTAGCTAAAATTTATAGGCCAATGACCCCTGAAAACCCACCCACAAGGCCTGAAAACTAGCCCCCCAAAAAATGTAAATGTTGCATCAAGAGAGGAGTTGCCACATTTATTTGACCCTTTTTCCATAACGTTATCGAGCAAATTAAGAAGGAATATCAACAGCATTTTTAACGACGTAGGCTAAGAAAAAAAATGTGGTTTTCCATCAAAATAATAATTATTGCAAGTTTAAGAATATGTCGCAAGAGAAAAGATAAATCGCCCTTATTAAACTCTCCAGATCATTTCCCATCAATGGATGTCGATTTAACTTGTTTTTACTGCTATGATTAAGCAATACGGCCCGAACAGGTGTGGTATATGGCTATATATAACACAAAACCCTAAGGTGCCTTATTGCTATTTTAAACTGGTTACCAAAGTAATTAGAACAGAAAAATATATATTTTTTGTCATTCCCGTGTCAACCACTCGTCTGATATACCATGGGTTTCAACCAATCAGCCTTCAGGGCTCAAACCACCCAGTTTATAATTGTAAATAAATCCTGTTTGCGCATGTGCATAACTATAGATAAATTCAACAGGAGAGTTTGAGTGATGAAAGTAGGATAGAGGATCTCAATCTCTGTGCAAGAAACACTTGGACGAACTTCAAAAATCGATTTTCTGGCAATTGTGCCTTTATTATGTGCCAGATGTTAACCGTTATAAATGCCCTAATTGCGAGATTGACTTGTTATTTCAATAGGCATAGGCTACTGACTAAAATCTGGGTTATAATTGCAATTCAACTTTACCATGGTTTGATGAACTATGCAGGTAGCCTATAGGCCCTAATAGGCCAACATGGAAAAGTCCACAATGAAACTGATATTAAATTTGGAGAATAATTGATACATTTGCGATAGAGCTGAGACCATGATCACAATTTATAACTTCCAATTGAATGAACTAAACATGGCCATTAATATTTGCGTAATAACACGAGGCCACGACAACAAGCTGAGTTATAGTTTATTTATTAAATCCATTTGCCAGCCCCTGGAAGGCTACACAAGTGGCACAAATTGATTTGTAATGACTCCAGTGATATCGTCATTTCAATATATTTATTGTATCAAATAGTAGGCTCCATTCGCCTGCAATGGAACATAAATTAATAGACTACTTGATGGCCAACAGATGCAAATGTAGCCTATCATTCTCCACATTTAATGTAATTTTCATTGTGGACCTTTTCCCATAACAAGCATGAGAGTTCTATAACTTCCATTTCAAATGTTCAATCGCGCAGCGCTCCAGACCCTAGAACTGAGCATGAGTAAAACCACTCGCTTGATCCTGTTATTCATAAGAAAAGTCGACATTAGAATTCAGTTTACACTGAGCGAATTCATCTAGAGAGCTCTAGTGCGCCTAACACCGTTTCCCAACGCTTTGTGGTCGTTATATCAGTTGTAGCGCGTTAATATGTTTAATGGAAAAAGCGTGTCTCGATAATGACCAATCTAAATAGCCTACCTACAACTGGTCAAATGTTATCACGACGTGCGCGCGTGTTGCTCTGTCTCAGATGCCTCTGCTGCTGCGCTCTCTCAACGAGTGCTGTTAAAGCACACACCCCCCTCCGGCCCTCCCCCTCTCCACCACTCATTCGCTCAGTAACAGCCTGCTCACTACCTGATAGTCAGCAGCAGGTCACAGTGAAATATATATTTTTAAGAGAAATGACATGGCGGCCGCGGTGCAATTTAGAAGTAGCCCAAAAAGCTGCCACCCGCGACCAATACATTTTCACCCGCGACGTCGTCTTCAAAGTGGCCCGATTTTTCTGAAAAACCAAGAATATAGCAACACTGCCAGAGAGCAAATCAAGTTCAGTTATAGGCCTACTGCTGGCCAATCAGATAGCTCAGATCAACGTTTCTGCAGGTTCCTTGAGCCATAGACTGTCAAAGTAAGCGTCGAGCGCACAGCTAAATTGATACTGTGATATTTCAAAACGTTTAAACCATGACTAGAGATACTCAACGAATACAGCAAAACACTGCTGTTTTTCTGAGTGAGTTCATATTTAAGTTGTTATTCATCACTGTCAACACGTTGTTCAACATTTTTATAAGCCATAAAATGCGATACAACCAGCTCTGCAGCTGCAATGAATGAGTTATTATTATTAGCAGCTTGTCTCTTTTTTATATCGAGTAATATTTCACTGGACATCGGATTAACAACATGAATTTGTGCCTGAGGCAGAAATAATGCAGTGCAACTTGAATTTCGCCATCAGCTGGAAGACAGTGTCCCCTTTTCCCCGCAAAGGGAGGGTGAGCGGTGAGTCGGTTCTCTCGCTCCCCTGACTGACCATCAGGGACAAGCCATCAGTCCAGTAAAATAAAAAAATTGCTAATGATTCTGCTCACTTAGTTGTGCCTCAAAAGTAATACAACAAAGTATCTATTACAAGTGTGATCATATAGGCTACCTAAAATTTTGAAATATAATTTCATAATGGTCTCAGAACAACACTGGCAGGGCAATTCAAGTATAGACAATATGCAGTGTTAATGTATTGGGCCTATAGCCTATGACAAATCTCATTGCTACAGAACTTTTTTTAATAGGTTAATGTTGCATAGGCTTACATTTTTTAATTCATATTTAATCTGTGCAGTAGAGCAGTAGATCTTGCCTTGCATTTTGACTCAGAAAGCGATGTTGACTCAGAAAAGGTAGGTGACCACTGTCCTATGGGGACAGCCGAAGGACCCTTTTAGGTTCTAGATAGCACCTTCTTTTCTAAGTGTACATCAATTTAAGAGAGTCACTCCTCAGAGTTAAAGGCATGGACCAGAAGAACAAGGTAGGGGAGTGAGACAATAAAGACCAAGGGAACATTGTGGTAACAGAGGCCAGAAACAGACTAGTCTCTGGTGGACAGACAAAACATTAAGACTGTAGAGGCCAGAAACAGACTAGTCTCTGGTGGACAGACAAAACATTAAGACTGTAGAGGCCAGAAACAGACTAGTCTCTGGTGGACAGACAAAACATTAAGACTGTAGAGGCCAGAAACAGACTAGTCTCTGGTGGACAGACAATACATTAAGACTGTAGAGGCCAGCGAGATTTGGTTCCTAGTTGCTGAGATTAGGGACATATAGCGGGGCAGCCATGGAGGGGGCAGATGAAACAGGCTACAGCAGAGAGGATGGATGGAGGAGAAATCTTGGATCTAGTGATGTGAGTAGACAGTCAGAGAGAATAGAGTCAGCTGAGAATAGAGAGAAAGCAGTGCAGTCTGGGTAGAAAATGTATTCTGATGTATTGTATATGACAATGTTTGGCTGGACCCCTGTATTTGGTTTATATTGAGCTGCTATGCTTCTTCCCACATGTTATTCCATGTTTTATTCTTCCCATTCTACTAATTCCATACTGAGACAGATGTTTAACAACTGTGATGTGTCAACATCTACTTGGAGATAGTGTGTCAAATCAAATCAAAGTTTATTTGTCACATGCACAGGATCCAACAGGTGTAAACAGTATAGTGAAATGCTTACTTGGAAGTTTTTCCTTAATGCAGTATGCAGTATGCAGTATGAAAGGTAAAGGAATAGAAAATACATAATATAAACTAAAAAAGGAGCACAGAATAAATACTCCCACTGGGCAAAAACTGGTTGAATCAACAGTGTTTCCATGTCATATCAACCCAAAAGATGTATGTGATGACATTGAAACAACCAAATGTAAATCAAAACTTGACGTTGAACTGATGTCTGTGCCCAGTGGGCTAGGTCAGATCAAATAAAAATACATAAGAATGAATGCAATATACAGGGCCAGTACCAGATCAATGTGCAGGGATACTGGTGGTAGTAGAGGTAGATCAGGGTTACTGGTGGTAGTAGAGGTAGATCAGGGATACTGGTGGTAGTAGAGGTAGATCAGGGATACTGGTGGTAGTAGAGGTAGATCAGGGTTACTGGTGGTAGTAGAGGTAGATCAGGGATACTGGTGGTAGTAGAGGTAGATCAGGGATACTGGTGGTAGTAGAGGTAGATCAGGGATACTGGTGGTAGTAGAGGTAGATCAGGGATACTGGTGGTAGTAGAGGTAGATCAGGGATACTGGTGGTAGTAGAGGTAGATCAGGGATACTGGTGGTAGTAGAGGTAGATCAGGGATACTGGTGGTAGTAGAGGTAGATCAGGGATACTGGTGTTAGTGTAGGTAGATCAGGGATACTGGTGTTAGTGTAGGTAGATCAGGGATACTGGTGGTAGTAGAGGTAGATCAGGGATACTGGTGGTAGTAGAGGTAGATCAGGGATACTGGTGGTAGTAGAGGTAGATCAGGGATACTGGTGGTAGTAGAGGTAGATCAGGGATACTGGTGGTGGTAGAGGTAGATCAGGAATACTGGTGGTAGTGTAGGTAGATCAGGGATACTGGTGGTAGTAGAGGTAAATCAGGGATACTGGTGTTAGTGTAGGTAGAGCAGGGTTACTGGTAGTAGTAGAGGTAGATCAGGGATACTGGTGGTAGTAGAGGTAGATCAGGGATACTGGTGTTAGTGTAGGTAGAGCAGGGATACTGGTGTTAGTGTAGGTAGATCAGGGATACTGGTGGTAGTAGAGGTAGATCAGGGATACTGGTGTTAGTGTAGGTAGAGCAGGGATACTGGTGGTAGTTGAGGTCAGGGATAATAGTGACTGGGCAGCAAATAATAATAAATAGTAGGAGCAGTGTAAAAGGTGAATGTGTGTATGCATGTGTCATTGTGTGTACCTGTGTTTGGGTGTGTGTGCGTTATATCGGCATCGAACACATCACCCTCTCTAGGAGAGGGGGTGACCTCGACAATTTATTGTTAAAATGAGAGGCTGCCTGGATCTTAAATGTAAAAACCCTTGCTCCCTTCGGTCTCAACGTAGACTTTGATCTGAAGCCATTCTTGTGATTTTGCTATTCATTGTACATTTTTGTAGGCCTATGTAGCCAAATTGTATCTATGATCGTATGCTATCCATTTGTTTTTTAAATATGTTCTATTTATATCTGTAAATTAACCAATGATATCAAGCCACACCCGGCCATGATTACAGACACCTGTGTGTGTCCTTTGACACTATATAATCCAGTGACCCGCAGTGTTTGTCATTATACCATGAAGAGGACAGTTTGTCTGTCCAAACCTTGGTTATTAGGTTATTCAATTATTGCATCTGAGCTCCTAGTGTGCGGATCTACTTTTCTTTTTCAAGTGTTCTACTCCGCTAGCCAGCACCTCGCCTAAACAGATGTGCATTTCTTTTTCCTCCACATTTATGTGTGGATAGAGACCTGTGAGTGTGCATAGAGTCAGTGCAGATAGTCCAAGGGTGAGGGTGGGCAGCCATTGATTAGCTGTTCAGTCTTATTGCTTGGAGATAAACTCAGCAAAAAAATAAACGTTCCTTTTTCAGGACCCTGTCTTTCAAAAAGAATTCTTAAAAATCCAATTAACGTCACACATCTTCATTGTAAAGGGTTTATGAACCATAAACAATTAATGAACATGCACCTGTGGAACGGTTGTTAAGACACTAACAGCTTACAGACGGTAGGCAATTAAGGTCACAGTTATGAAAACTTAGGACACTAAAGAGGCCTTTCTACTGACTCTGGAAAACACCAAAAGAAAGATGCCCAGGGTCCCTGCTCATCTGCGTGAACGTGCCTTAGGCATGCTGCAAGGAGGCATGAGGACTGCAGATGTGGCCAGGGAAATAAATTGCAATGTCCGTACTGTGAGACGCCTAAGACAGAGCTACAGGGAGACAGGAAGGACAGCTGACCGTCCTCGCAGTGGCAGACCACGTGTAACAACACCTGCACAGGATCGGTACATCCGAACATCACACCTGCGGGACAGGTACAGGATGGCAACAACAACTGCCCGAGTTACACCAGGAACGCACAATCCCTCCATCAGTACTCAGACTGTCCACAATAGGCTGAGAGAGGCTGGACTGAGGGCTTGTAGGCCTGTCGTAAGGCAGGTCCTCACCAAACATCACCGGCAACAACGTCGCCTATGGGCACAAACCCACCGTCGCTGGACCAAACAGGACTGGCAAAAAGTGCTCTTCACTGACAAGTCGCGGTTTTGTCTCACCAGGGGTGATGGTCGGACTCGCGTTTATCGTCGAAGGAATGAGCGTTACACCGAGGCCTGTACTCTGGAGTGGGATAAATTTGGAGTTGGAGGGTCCGTCATGGTCTGGGGCGGTGTGTCACAACATCATCGGACTGAGCTTGTTGTCATTGCAGGCAATCTCAACGCTGTGCGTTACAGGGAAGATATCCACCTCCCTCATGTGGTACCCTTCCTGCAGGCTCATTCTGACATGACTCTCCAGCATGACAATGCCACCAGCTATACTGCTCGTTCTGTGCGTGATTTCCTGCAAGACAGGAATGTCAGTGTTCTGCCATGGCCAGCGAAGAGCCTGGATCTCAATCCCATTGAGCACGTCTGAGACCTGTTGGATCGGAGGGTGAGGGCTAGGGCCATTCACCCCAGAAATGTCCGGGAACTTGCAGGTGCCTTGGTGGAAGAGTGGGGTGACATCTCACAGCAAGAACTGTCAAATAAGCTGCAGTCCAGAGGAGATGCACTGCAGTACTTAATGCAGCTGGTGGCCATACCAGATACTGACTGTTACTTTTGATTTTGACCCCCCCTTTGTTCAGTGACACATTTCTGTTAGTCACATGTCTGTGAAACTTGTTCAGTTTATGTCTCAGTTGTTGAATCTTATGTTCATACAAATATTTACACATGTTAAGTTTGCTGAAAATAAGTTTGCTGAAAATAAACTCAGCCTGTTAGTCTGAGACCTGATGCTCTGGTAGCGCTTGCCAGACGGTGGTGGAGATAACAGTCCATGGCTGGGGTGGCATAAATCTTTGGCAATTTTCCTCAGACACCGCCTGGTATAAATATCCTGGGTGGCTGGGAGCTCGCCCCCTGTGATGTACTTGACCGTCTGCACCACCCTCTGTAGAGCCTTGGGGCCGAGGGCGGTGCTCTCAATAATGCATCTGTAGAAGTTCTTGAGGATCTGAGGCCATGCCAAATCTCTTCAGCCTCCTGAGGGAGAAGAGGCGCTGTTGCACCTACAATATCTCTGTTCATTGCCAGATTATGCCGTGAGTAAAATATCTATATTATTTTGTGACACAAATGCATGTGTGTAATGGGGAAATCTAAGATGAATAACGTTTTCCAGTGATTAACACAATGCATAGCATATTGATGTTTTCAGTTTCTGTAATACACATGATTTCCAGTGTACTATTTGTGACACTCATACTAATTACTTATGTTCCTACCTTTGACCTGTGAAACTGCCAGTATCAAATGTCTGCCAGTGTTGAATGGTATGGTTAAAGTTTGACTCCATTCTGTGCCGGAGACACACTTATAATGTATCTGTGAACCTGTTTGATTCTGTACCAGCTGATGTTGTGACTTCCTACAAGCCTCTTGAGCTGATGTTCAGAGAACGTTTGGTACGGTCTGATTAGAATATAAAGGGCACGTCTCCAAGAGGTTTGTTTCTGTTCTGTGTCACCCTGTTGATTTATGATTGACTATATCTGCTCTTCTCTTTTATTCACCTAAACATCCCCTTTAAAATTTATATAGGCAATGGTACAAACCATGAATGAATGAATGCGGTCTCTTCTGAATGGACAATAAGCACTCAGTGCGGGGAGTAAGCTAAGAAGAGTTTTTGTGAGAGTTAGGCATCCATGTGATTGTTGTGAAACGGTCTGCTAAAGTGACTGGGTCAGGGCTGACCTGGGGACAGTGTTAGTTTACCTCTCTATGACTGGGCCAGGGCTGACCTGGGGACAGTGTTAGTTTACCTCTCTATGACTGGGCCAGGGCTGACCTGGGGACAGTGTTAGTTTACCTCTCTATGACTGGGCCAGGGCTGACCTGGGGACAGTGTTGGTTTACCTCTCTATGACTGGGCCAGGGCTGACCTGGGGACACAGCGTTGGTTTACCTCTCTATGACTGGGCCAGGGCTGACCTGGGGACAGTGTTAGTTTACCTCTCTATGACTGGGCCAGGGCTGACCTGGGGACACAGCGTTGGTTTACCTCTCTATGACTGGGCCAGGGCTGACCTGGGGACAGTGTTAGTTTACCTCTCTATGACTGGGCCAGGGCTGACCTGGGGACAGTGTTAGTTTACCTCTCTATGACTGGGCCAGGGCTGACCTGGGGACAGTGTTAGTTTACCTCTCTATGACTGGGCCAGGGCTGACCTGGGGACACAGCGTTGGTTTTCTGCTCTATGACTGGGCCAGGGCTGACCTGGGGACACAGCGTTGGTTTACCTCTCTATGACTGGGCCAGGGCTGACCTGGGGACAGTGTTAGTTTACCTCTCTATGACTGGGTCAGGGCTGACCTGGGGACAGTGTTAGTTTACCTCTCTATGACTGGGTCAGGGCTGACCTGGGGACACAGCGTTGGTTTACCTCTCTATGACTGGGCCAGGGCTGACCTGGGGACAGTGTTAGTTTACCTCTCTATGACTGGGCCAGGGCTGACCTGGGGACAGTGTTAGTTTACCTCTCTATGACTGGGCCAGGGCTGACCTGGGGACAGTGTTAGTTTACCTCTCTATGACTGGGCCAGGGCTGACCTGGGGACACAGCGTTGGTTTACCTCTCTATGACTGGGCCAGGGCTGACCTGGGGACAGTGTTAGTTTACCTCTCTATGACTGGGCCAGGGCTGACCTGGGGACAGTGTTAGTTTACCTCTCTATGACTGGGCCAGGGCTGACCTGGGGACACAGCGTTGGTTTACCTCTCTATGACTGGGCCAGGGCTGACCTGGGGACACAGCGTTGGTTTACCTCTCTATGACTGGGCCAGGGCTGACCTGGGGACAGTGTTAGTTTACCTCTCTATGACTGGGCCAGGGCTGACCTGGGGACAGGTTTAGTTTAAGTCTCTATGACTGGGCCAGGGCTGACCTGGGGACACAGCGTTGGTTTACCTCTCTATGACTGGGCCAGGGCTGACCTGGGGACAGTGTTAGTTTACCTCTCTATGACTGGGCCAGGGCTGACCTGGTGACAGTGTTAGTTTACCTCTCTATGACTGGGCCAGGGCTGACCTGGGGACACAGTGTTAGTTTACCTCTCTATGACTGGGCCAGGGCTGACCTGGGGACACAGTGTTAGTTTACCTCTCTATGACTGGGCCAGGGCTGACCTGGGGACACAGCGTTGGTTTACCTCTCTATGACTGGGCCAGGGCTGACCTGGGGACACAGCGTTGGTTTACCTCTCTATGACTGGGCCAGGGCTGACCTGGGGACACAGTGTTAGTTTACCTCTCTATGACTGGGCCAGGGCTGACCTGGGGACACAGTGTTAGTTTACCTCTCTATGACTGGGCCAGGGCTGACCTGGGGACACAGCGTTGGTTTTCTGCTCTATGAGGCCAGGTGTGAGGAGACTGCAAGGGACAATTAATATGTTAAATATGGTTATTACCACCTGGGCTCCTCATTAACATGAATACATTTTTGTTTATTTATTTGTGTGTGAGAGAAAGTGTGTGTGTGTGTGTGGCGAGAAGAGTGTTTCTGAGTCTGTGTGTGGTGGGGAGTATTTGGGTCATTGTGTGTGAGAATAACTGTGTGTTTGTGTGTGTGTGCATGCATGTGTTCTGCCCAGGGATTTACATGTGTGTGTGCCTGTGTCACATGTTCCTGTTTGCCAGTCAGTCAAGGTGAAGCAGGCTGCCACATCACGTTACACACAAGGCTCTGCTCCTCTCCCCTAAGGCCCACCCACTATATGTCACAGAATTTATGTCACTGTCTGACAAGGATTTGTGCTACATGTAGGCCAGAAGTAGACCTGTTTAATCCAAATTATAAACTGGGTGGTTCCAGCCCTGAATGCTGATTGGCTGACAGCCGTGGTATATCAGACCGTATACCACGGGTATGACATTTATTTTTACTGCTCTAATTATGTTGGTAACCAGTTTATAATAACAATAAGGCACCTCGGGGGTTTGTGGTATATGACCAATATACCCGGCTACGGGCTGTTGTATATTGGCCAAATACCACACCCCCTCGTGCATTATTGCTTAATAATACCATCCTGTAGTTGGTAATGCCCTCCCTCCTTTCTGGTTTGATAATGTGATGAAGTCTGACACATCCATTCAGAGTAACATTGACATCTGAGCTAGACCACATGAATCCAGGTTACTTATGGTGTCTAATCCACACCATTCCCAAGAAAAGCTTTCTGGGGTTATACTGCCATCTTGTGCTATGCAATGAACATCTTTAGCTCTCACTATAAAGAACCTACTCTAAAACAGGGGCGTCAAACTCATTTTCCCTGTGGGCCGCATTCCATCTTCACCGAGGTCTGGAGGGCCGCACTTAAAATAGATTATTAATCCTAGCTGTCAATTTGCTAAAAAATTATTTATCCATCGCTTTTGGAATTTTCAATGCTTCCTGACTGTCTAGCTTTCCTTTCGAAAACTGTTAGCAAGCTGGACAGAGTGAAGAGACTATAAATATAGGTCCATTATCATTTCTACACCGTTTTCGAAAATGGTTTCAGTCATTTCAATGTCAATTGAGTTTTTGCAAAAAAAAATTTTTTAGGACATTTTACTCAAACCACCCACGGGCTGGATGGTTTGAGTAAATAGGCCTAGAGTTTGACATGTGCTCAAAAAAATCTAACTACATCAACATCAACCATTACAATGCTAAGAGTGTGCAAAGTTGTCATCAAGGCAAAGGATGGCTACTTTGAAGAATCTCAAATATAAAATACATTTAGTCTTGTTTAATACTTTTATGGTTACTACATGAGTCCATATGTGTTATTTCATAGTTTTGATGTCTTCACTATTATTCTACATTGTAGAAAATAGTAAAAATAAAGAAAAACCCAGGAATGAGTAGGTGTGTCCAAACTTTTGACTGGTACTGTATATCTTTTGTTTTACATCATATTGAGCTCATGTATACAGGACTGAACATAATGGATACAATATATTTGTTGTGTATCTCTGACTTGCTGTAGTGTGATAAGATCCTATGGAAACAGAAGTATCTGCCATTCTATTTCTCACAGAGGGTTAACCTTGTGAAAAGAGCTATATTTTCCTTGAGAAACATGAAACATAAACAGCTTCTAAAATGATTTTCCTCCAATGGAAACTGCATAAGAAGTAGAGGTGACCGTACTATCAACAGGCTAGATGACCACCATCAAGTCAAGTGCATCTGGTGAGGGGACGAGCAGCAGTCTTCCTTTGAAGCCCAAGAATGCATCCCAAATGGCACCCTATTCCCTACATAGTGCATTACACCCGTATGGGATTTGGTCAAAAGTAGTGCACTACATAGGGAATAGGGTGCCATTTGGGAAGAACACAGCTCTTTTACATCTCACAAGTTAAACTGGAGTAAATTACGTTTTTGAAAGTGTTCCAAAGTAAAATTCTTAATTCTTTGGTGAAAGTCCTATTCAGTCCAACTTTAAACATATCAGTCCGAAGTAGAAGTTAGAAACTGTTACCCCCTTTTTAAAAGAATGAGCTTGAGGTTGAAGAGAGGACTTTCCTCTCATCCTCTTCCTCTTTCCTTACTGATGATAGCAGGGTATGGCAGGACAACAGGATAGCTAATGCTAAAACTGTTTTGCTGTCCCTTCTGCTGACTGATCTGTATTCATTTATTAAAACAAACGTAACAGCAATGATTCAATGACAGAATCATTCATATAAATGTTTATTGTACAGTACAATTAAATAGCTAATTAATATATAATCAGTATAAACCTAACATAAGCTTCATGCAATGCAATGTCACTGATGAGAATATGCAGACATGTATGGTATTTACAGTTTTAGCCATTACAGATGGACGTACGGTGTGAGCTTTTTCTTCTAAAATTACATAACATTCACTACACCTTTCCTGCAGACAAATGACCAAATTGCCCTCTAGTGGCCTCATGGGTGGAATGTTATTAATATTTTTTATAATTTCATAATTAAATAAACATTATTTTACAACACACCAAAAATCTCACTGTTATGTTATATTTCAGTCTTCTGTGAAGTATATAAAGTATAATATTGGGATGCAAACTCAAAGTGTAATACATTTTAACTCTATATCTGACATGGTAAAGGTGTCTTCTTTTTTTAAAGCCCATAACCATGTGTATGAGATGTATACTTTTGTTTCAAAGTAGATTTGATTAAGACTACCAAGACATATTTCCAATAGAGCGCCAACGCTCTGATCATCAGGGTCTATCTCTGAATTCTCTAAATTAAGTTTATAGTTTCAGTCGCCTGTCAGAGGCCTTGTGTCCAGAGCTTAGGGTGTGAGATAACCAAACATGCCTGCTGGTCACTCTGACCCTTCACCCAAGCCTGACAGGTCAGAGCTGGAGGCATGGGAGACGGGCACACTGCCGCTGAGCTCCTATCCACAGCTCATGTCCAAGGGGTCACTTTGTGTCCCTATATAGTGGGGTCTGTAGGGTAGAGGTGGTGCTGCTGGTGCTGGTAAATGCTTTCCCCCTGCTGGCTACAGGTGAAGTATGTGTCTGGATGGAGTCATCATAACTGGCCCTGAGGCCTAACAGGTAGGTGGACATCATCCAGATCCAGAGAAAGGAAATCAGTTGGTGGAGTCACTCTCAATGTCTATACCTCCTACATAGCAGTCAAGGTTGAGGAGCTCAGGGTCAGAGTCAGTGCAGGAGGGGGCAGGCTTTTCTATACATATACACTGCAACAGTTCCTGGTCTACGGGACGCTGAGCACTCGGCATCCAATCAGATGTGTCCCAGTGATAGCCTATTCAGGGTGAAAATGTTATCAGTGAAAAACAAGCATCACAACTATGTAACAATGGTTCATATTTTGGCACAAATAAGCTGTGCTTCGCTGTGAATGAGATGTGATTTAGCTTTATAATTAGTACACAATTAGATTCTCTCAAAGTGTCTGTCTCCCCTTACACACAAATACAGACATGCATAGATCATCTCAGTAGTCTGTTACTGTGACCATTTTTACATTTACATTTAAGTCATTTAGCAGACGCTCTTATCCAGAGCGACTTACAAATTGGAAAGTTCATACATATTCATCCTGGTCCCCCCGTGGGAATTGAACCCACAACCCTGGCGTTGCAAGCGCCATGCTCTACCAACTGAGCCACACGGGACCATTGTTGGAGAATAGTCTGATAGGAGGTTTGGAGAATATAAACTGTGGATAATTATAGGATGTCCAATCTAAAAAACAATAGCTAAAATAATGTGTAGACTCTCCACTAAGAAAACCAATGGTCCAAACCTTATGTCTCTATCATAATCTGTTAAAAAGTTTACCCTTGTAGGATGGCCAAGATTAGGGTCACAGTAACTAAACTCATCATCTGTCTTCTCCAATCAGGAGGACATAAAACAACATAGAGGTAAGACACAGTTGAAGTCGGACGTTTACATACACCTTAGCCAAATACATTTAAACTCAGTTTTTCACAATTCCTGACATTTAATCCTAGTGAATATTTATAATGTTATTTCTAACTTCTGTTGACTCCAACATGGCGGATATTTCTTTGGCTGGATTGAGCGCCGTACTCAGATTATGCTTTTTCCGTATTTTTTGGGGGAAATCTGACACAGCGGTTGCATTAAGGAGAAGTCTATCTTTAATTCTGTGAATAACACTTGTATCTTTTATCAATGTTTATTATGGGGTATTTCTGGGATTTGATGTGGCTATCTGCAAAATCACCGGATGTTTTGGAATCAAAACATTACTGCACGTAACGCGCCAATGTAAACTGAGATTTTTGGATACAAATATGCACATTATCGAACAAAACATACATGTATTGTGTAACATGTTGTTCTATGAGTGTCATCTGATGAAGATCATTAAAGGTTAGTGATTAATTTTATCTATATTTCTGCTTTTTGTGACTCCTATCTTTGGCTGGAAAAATGGCTGTATGTTTTTTTGACTTGGCTCTGACCTAACATAATCATATGTTGTGCTTTCGCTGTAAAGCCTTTTTGAAATCGGACAGATGGGTAGATTAACAATAAGTTTCTTTCATTTGCTGTATTGGACTTGTTAATGTGTGAAAGTTACATATTTATAAAAAATATTTTTGAATTTCGCGCGCTGCCTTTTCAGCGGAATGTTGTCGAGGGGTTCCGCTAGCGGAACGCCTGCGCTAGAAAGGTTAACAAGAAATTTGTGGAGTGGTTGAAAAACGAGTTTTAATGACTCCAACATAAGTGTATGTAAACTTCCGACTTCAACTGTAGATATACATTTTGAGACATGACATTTTAATATACGCTTTTTTTAGTATACGCTATTAATGATACATTTCTCAAAAAAACAAGTGTATCTCTATGAAATGTCAACGGAGCACTGAGCGTACCGGAAGCTATTTATTTTCAAAGTCTTTTACATTTCATTTAATTTTCAACATATTCAAATAATGATTGATAGACAATTTCATTAAAAACATTATTTCAACGTCAACAAAACAAAGGAGATGATTGTGGACTTCAGGAAACAGCAGAGGGAGCACCCCCCTATCCACATCGACGGGACAGTAGTGGAGAGGGTAGTAAGTTTTAAGTTCCTCGGTGTACACATCACGGACAAACTGAATTGGTCCACCCACACAGACAGCGTGGTGAAGAAGGCGCAGCAGCGCCTCTTCAACCTCAGGAGGCTGAAGAAATTTGGCTTGTCACCAAAAGCACTTACAAACTTCTACAGATGCACAATCGAGAGCATCCTGTCGGGCTGTATCACCGCCTGGTACGGCAACTGCTCCGCCCACAACCGTAAGGCTCTCCAGAGGGTAGTGAGGTCTGCACAACGCATCACCGGGGGCAAACTACCTGCCCTCCAGGACACCTACACCACCCGATGTCACAGGAAGGCCATAAAGATCATCAAGGACAACAACCACCCGAGCCACTGCCTGTTCACCCCGCTATCATCCAGAAGGCGAGGTCAGTACAGGTGCATCAAAGCAGGGACCGAGAGACTGAAAAACAGCTTCTATCTCAAGGCCATCAGACTGTTAAACAGCCACCACTAACATTTAGTGGCCGCTGCCAACATACTGACTCAACTCCAGCCACTTTAATAATGGGAATTGATGGAAATGTATGTAAAAATGTATCACTAGCCACTTTAAACAATGCCACTTAATATAATGTTTACATACCCTACATTACTCATCTCATATGTATATACTGTACTCTATATCATCTACTGCATCTTGCCATCTTATGTAATACATGTATCACTAGCCACTTTAAACTATGCCACTTTATGTTTATATACCCTACATTACTCATCTCATATGTATATACTGTACTCTATACCATCTACTGCATCTTGCCTATGCCGTTCTGTACCATCACTCATTCATATATCTTTATGTACATATTATTTATCCCTTTACACTTGTGTGTATAAGGTAGTAGTTGTGGAATTTTTAGGTTAGATTACTCATTGGTTATTACTGCATTGTCGGAACTAGAAGCACAAGCATTTCGCTACACTCGCATTAACATCTGCTAACCATGTGTATGTGACAAATAGAATTTGATTTGATTTATTTCAAACTGAAGCTGGAATGACAACAAACTAGCTGCATTTTGTGTTTTTCTATTGACATTTCTTTGTATATATCCATAAAATGCTGATTCATGATTTCGACTGGCTGAGAAAAGCTGCCAGCCTGTCTGTATCGTCGCGGCACCACATTCATTACCATAGAACAGCTGGAGACTGAATTTCAATATTGAAACAAACAGCAAGGTTATTACACATCTCCGCGGTTGAAAAACAAATGCTAGTCTAAAAGAAATGGGAGATAATGTCTAGATACTTTTTAGAATGTAGATCTAGTATATAAAATGCCTGTCTGAGCTGATGAGACTGTGGATTGCGCAGTCAGACGGAACAGAGTAAATAGGCATTTTAACGTCATAGATTTAGCCGATGGTAACTTGTGGAATAGACACTGTCTGGAATGCATTTTTAACCAATCAGCATCAAGTATTAGACCCACCCGTTGTATAATTAAGCTTTTTGCGACCCACAGAAAAAACTTTGCAGACAACCACAGCATATAAAATCCTCAAAAGTCACTGTGAGAAGCTCTTGGTACGTATTATTGGATGTATTACGTTACAAAATCCAACTTTTAGGATACAATGTTAATGATATGTTAGAGAAAGACCTCACGGAGTGATTCAGAACATGAACAATCATATTTGTCTTGGTGAAATTCCATCACCAAACACGTTTTCACCCACTCTGTGCAGAGTGGGCGGACACCTAATAATTAGTGATTTCACAACATCATTGTGAAATCTCCTCTGTATTAAATCAGATTAGACACCCGCAGGCCTTCAGCAGCACATTCAACAGTAAGATGTTATAAAGGGTTTATTTACAAGCCAGCACATTGTTAAACGGTCCTTTTGGAGTACCATTCTGCATTCGCTACGGTAAGCTAACAGAGCATGAGAGGAGAGAAGACAAGCACATCACCTCTGGTGTTTTGAAGATCACAAGCCTAGTAATGACAGCTGAGAGAGAAATAAAATATTTCAAGTTTAAAATCAAGAGTTTATACTACAAAGAGACAAATTAACACCCATGGTAGTCAGTGTATTGGACTGATGCCTACTGAAGAGCATATACTGCATGTAAGGATGTAGACAGAACCACTGAGACCTAGTCAGAACCACTGGGACCTCGAGCCAGACCCACTGGGACCTCGAGCCAGAACCACTGGGACCTCGAGCCAGAACCACTTACAGCCAACATTACCTAATCTACTGACTCCCTAAACACAACTGCAGTGGCTTGCAAAAGTATTCACCCCCTTGGCACTTTTCCGATTTTGTTGCCTTACAATCTGGATTTTTGGGGGGTTTGTATCATTTGATTTACACAACATGCCTACCACTTTGAAGATGCAAAATGTGTTTTATTGTGAAACAAACAAATAACACAAAAAAACAACTTGAGCGTGCATAACTATTCACCCCATCAAAGTCAATACCTTGTAGCAATTACAGCTGCAAGTCTCTTGGGGTACGTCTCTATAAGCTTGGCACATCTAGCCACCGGGATTGTTGCCCATTCTTCAAGGCAAAACTGCTCCAGCTCCTTCAAGTTGGATGGGTTCCGCTGGTGTACAGCAATCTTTAAGTCATACCACAGGTTCTCAATTGGATTGAGGTCTGGGCTTTGACTAGGCCATTCCAAGACATTTACATGTTTCCCCTTAAACCACTGGAGTGTTGCTTTAAGCAATATACTTCGGGTCATTGTCCTGCTGGAAGGTGAACCTCCGTCCCAATCTCAAATCTCTGGAAGACAGGTAGAAGGTGTTTCCTAATAACATGCATTAGCCTGGATTCCAGCACTTACACTGTGATGGGCCATTGTCCTGCTGGAAGGTAAACCTCCGTCCAAATCTCTGGAAGACTGAAACATGTTTCCCTCAAGAATTTCCCTGTATTTAGCGCCATCCAGCATTCCTTCAATTCTGACCAGTTTCCCAGTCCCTGCCGATGAAAAACATCCCCACAGCATGATGCTGCCACCACCATGCTTCACTGTGGGGATGGTATTCTCGGGGTGATGAGAGGTGTTGGATTTGCTCCAGACAGTGTTTTCCTCGACGGCCAAAAAGCTCAATTTTAGTCGCATCTGACCCAGAGTACCTTCTTCCATATGTTTGGGGAGTCTCCCACATGCCTTTTGGCGAACAGCAAACGTGTTTGCTTATTTTTTTCTTTCAGCAATTACTTTTTTTATGGCCACTCTTCCATAAAGCCCAGCTCTGTGGAGTGTATGGCTTAAAGTGGTCCTATGGACAGATACTCCAATCTCCGGTGTGGAGCTTTGCAGCTCCTTCAGGGTTATCTTTGGTCTCTTTGTTGCCTCTCTGATTAATGCCCTCCTTGCCTGGTCCGTGAGTTTTGGTGGGCAGCCCTCTCTTGACAGGTTTGTTGTGGTGCCACATTATTTATATTTTTTAATAATGAATTTAATGGTGGGATGTTCAAAGTTTTGGATATTTTTTTATAACCCAACCCTGATCTGTACTTATCCACTACTTTCTCCCTGACCTGTTTGGAGAGCTCCATGGACTTCATGGTGCTGCTTGCTTGGTGGTGCGCCTTGCTTAGTGGTGTTGCAGACTCTGGGGCAGTTCGGAACAGGTGAATACGTACTGAGATCATGTGACACTTAAATAAAGTCCACCTGTGTGCAATCTAACTAATTATGTGACTTCAGAAGGTAATTGGTTGCACCAGATCTTATTTGGTGGCTTCACAGTAAAGGGGGTGATTACATATGCATGCACCACTTTTCCGTTTAAAAAAAAATATATATTTTTCACTTCACCAATTTGGCCTATTTTGTGTATGTCAATTACATGAAATCCAAATAAAAATCAATTTAAATTACAGGTTGTAATGCAACAAAATAGGAAAAACGCAACGGGGGATGAATACTTTTGCAAGGCATTGTATCTCCTGCCTCCCTGAACACAACTATCTCCTGAAACAACTAGTGTAGTATAAGATAGGAATGATACCTTATTTTCCACAGTAAATACTGTGTGATTGAAGTCCTATGAGGGCTAAGGAGGGAGTAACAAGAGAAATCTAACATTAGCACACAATAAATGTACCAAAAACTACATAGGGTTAATACTCCATTGAGTAATGGAGGTGGGAAAAAATAGATGGGAATTTAACCATATGTTTCAGAATAAACAAATGCTAATGGTATGTATTGGAACCACAGAAGCCACAAACTACACTTAACACAAGAGTTCAAGACAACACAAGGATGTGATATTACACTTACATCAGGAGACTATCAGGAGACTGTCAAACTATCAGGAGACTATCAGGAGACTGTCAAACTATCAGTACTGTACATGTAGATTGCCAGACTAACAGGAGACTATCAAGAGATTGTAAGACTATCAAGAGACTATTGGGCTACTTCCCACAACGTCAATGTAAATGACAACTTACACTGTGCCCCCTGTTAAACCCTGACCTGGGGCTGTGCATAGATTTAATCCAAACTGGAGTTGAGACTAGAGAAAAGGAGAGGAAGAAGGACAAGTGACATAAGAGAGAACACTCATTCAGAGGTATCATTACAGGTAGAAGGTGTTGCCTAATAACATGCATTAGCCTGGATTCCAGCACTTACACTGATGTCTCATCCTGTCATCTTGGACGAGTAACGAAACCTACCATTCTCATCTCCTGATCCTGACTGGTAGGAACAGAGTGACTCTGAGGCACTGCCACGGTTTTCCAGGTCTTTCCTAGATCTCTGAGTGGAGACCGGATCCAGCTCCACTACCTCTTCTGGCGGAGACAAAGATACAAATCACTTATTCATCCTTATGACCTTGCTGATGAAGACAAGATTGTTTGATTCACCATAAACACAAAGCTATCATACTGTACTATATGTAAAGCTACATCAAATGTGCAATTTAATTTTGTTGTTTACAATAAAAATACATGCACGTTATCAAAGTAAAGTTGATAGGTCAAAATGTGAAAACTATTAATGACAAAACAGTGTCTTCTCATTTCCTGCTCCCAGCCTCCAGTCATCTGCTCTCTCACCATCATAGTGGTAGTCCCAGCAGGGTTTCTGGATGGACTCCGTCTCTGAAGGGGTGTTGGAATGCAGGCGGCGTGGCAGGGTGGGAGCCACACTGCACACTGCCACCCCTCTCCTCAGCATGTGCACGGGGTCTGGGTCAGGGGTTCTGTGCTCTGTGGGTTCCACCAACCCAAGGCCTTCGCAGGAACCCTTGTTCAGGTTGTGGCGTGAGTTGCTGGGGTAACTAGGGGTGTAGGAGATGGGTCTAACTGGGATCTGTGGTGGAACGTCCAAGTAGACTGGGACTCCCCGGCTGGACTTGACCTCCAGGTAAGCTCTCCCAAAGAACTCTTTACCATCTTCATCCTTAAGGTTCAAAGTTCGAACGTCACAATTATTTGTCATATATTCAAAAATACAATCAATCACTTACTGACAACAGATATGATACCTCATATTCCTTAGATCCGTCCTGTTTGGCCCTCTTCCGGACGGCTACAAAGAGCAGAGACAGGCCGAAGATGGTGACCAGGAACAAGGCCAGTCCCAGGAGTTCCTCCAGGCCGATGGACCAGCTGGTGAACAGCAGCTCGTTCCTGACCAACACCTCGAGCTCACACTGGCGCCCAGCGAACCCCACCACGCAGCTACAGTTGAAGGAGCCGTAGGTGTTTACACACACACCTCCGTTAGAGCAGAGGCTCTCTGTCTGCATACACTCATTTACATCCCCAAGGCACCTGGGCAGAAGAACACCGTCCAGAGTCACATTCACATACAGCATCTATATGGAGTGTGTTCCAAATGGTCCCAATATAGTGCACTACTTTAGACCAGAGCTCTGTAGTGCACTATGTAGGGAATAGGGTGCCATTTGGGATGCATATATCCAGAACCTATATACAGTACATATTGCAGCTCTGGCACAGTGTGACATCATGGATGTGTCATACCAAACCCGGAGTGGAAGAAAGCGGGTTAGTGAGAGTAATGGATGTTTCTGCTTACCGTTCTCCCTGAAAACCCGGCTCGCACTCACACACAGCCCCATCCAGACTGTCGATACAATGTCCACTGTTTCTGCAGGGGTCATCTTTGCAGTACGGACCAACCGCACACCTGGAACATAGACACGCTTTTTAACTTCCCATACATCATCTATTTTCTACCAACAACAACAGCGCTATGAGAAACGTCCAACCCCACGGGATAGCAGACATGTGACTAACACTATAAGGTTCTATCTGCGCAAAGCATAGTTCAGAGAAAATGAGCATTAAAGTCTCAGAACTGTTTTGTAGTGATTTCTTCGTTCATAACCCATTAAGGTCCTCACCATAAAGGTACAGTGCTTTCAGAAAGTATTCACACCCCTTGACTTTTTACACATATTGTTGTGTTACAGCCATATTTGAGCCACTGGCCAACATACAATACCCCATAACGTGGAATTATGTTTTTTGAAAAATGAAAAGCTGAAATATCTTGAGTCAATAAGTATTTAACCCCTTTGTTATTGCAAGCCTAAATAAGTTCAGGAGTAAAAATGTGCCTAACAAGTCACATAACAAGTTGCATGGGCTCACTCTGTGTGCAATCACCTTTCAGCAGGACAATAACCTAAAACACAAGGCCAAATCTACATTGGAGTTGTTTACCAAGAAGACAGTGAATGTTCCTGAGTGGCCTAGTTACAGTTTTGACTTAAATATACTTGTATGGCAAGACTGAAAATGTATGTTCAGCAATTGTTGTCCGGACCTCTGGCAGTCTCTATGGAGGTGCCACAGGGTTCAAATCTCGGGCCGACTCTTTTCTCTGTATACATCAATGATGTCGCTCTTGCTGCTGGTGATTCTCTGATCCACCTCTACGCAGACGACACCATTCTGCATACTTCTGGCCCTTCTTTGAACACTGTGTTAACAACCCTCCAGGCGAGCTTCAATGCCATACAACTCTCCTTCCGTGGCCTCCAACTGCTCTTAAATGCAAGTAAAACTAAATGCATGCTCTTCAACCGATCGCTGCCCGCACCTGCCCGCCCATCCAGCAACACTACTCTGGACGGTTCTGACTTAGAATATGTGGACAACTACAAATACCTAGGTGTCTGGTTAGACTGTAAACTCTCCTTCCAGACTCACATTAAGCATCTCCAATCCAAAATTAAATCTAGAAAGGGCTTCCTATTTCACAACAAAGCATCCTTCACTCATGCTGCCAAACATATGCTCGTAAAACTGACTATCTTACCGATCCTCGACTTCGGCGATGCCATTTACAAAATAGCCTTCAGCACTCTACTCAGACTGCATCCAATTTGCTATCACAGCGCCATCCTTTTGTCACCAAAGCCCCATATACTACCCACCACTGCGACCTGTATGCTCTCGTTGGCTGGCCCTCGCTTCATATTCGTCGCCAAACCCACTGGCTCCAGGTCATCTATAAGTCTTTACTAGGTAAAGCTACGCCTTATCTCAGCTCACTGGTCACCATAGCAGCACCCACTCGTAGCATGCGCTCCAGCAGGTATATTTCACTGGTCACCCCCAAAGCCAATTCCTTCTTTGGCCGCCTTTCCTTTCAGTTCTCTGCTGCCAATGACTGGAAAGAATTGCAAAAATCACTGAAGCTGGAGACCCATATCTCCCTCTCTAACTTAAAGCATCAGCTGTCAGAGCAGCTCACAGATCATTGCACCTGTACATAGCCCATCTGTAAATAGCCCATCCAACTACCTCATCCCCAAATTGTTTTATTTTTTTTTGCTCCTTTGCACCCCAGTATCTCGACTTGCACATTCATCTGCTGCACACCTATCGCTCCAGTGTTAATTGCTAAATTGTAATTACTTCGCCACTACGGCCTATTTATTGCCTTACCTCCCTAATCTTACCTCATTTTCACACACTGTATATAGATTTTTTCTATTGTGTTATTGACTGTACGTTTGTTTATTCCATGTGTAACTCTGTGTTGTTGTTTGTGTCGCACTGCTTTGCTTTTTCTTGACCAGGTCGCAGTTGTAAATGAGAACTTGGTCTCAACTGTCCTACTTGGTTAAATAAAGGTGAAATAAAAAAATAAAAAGATCAACAACCAATGTGACAGCTTGAAGAGTGTTGAAATGAATAAATGGCAAAATGTTGTACAATTCCGGTGTGGAAAGACTTACCCAGAAAAACTCACAGCTGTAATCGCTGCCAAAGGGACTTCTACAAAGTATTGACTCAGGGGTGTGAATACTTATGTAAATGAGATATTTCTGTGTTGAACTGAGGTCTGTGCCCAGAGGGAAGGTTATATCTGGCACAGAATGTTAAAATAATTCACATTTCCATAGAGAAGTACAGACATTTAATGATTAAATAAAGAGAATAGCCTTCCTTCTTTCTAATCACATCAAATATATTAATTCATGTTCATCACACATTTCTTAAAGCGATAGCTCTCGAAAATGACAAATACACTATATCCTATGGATAACTAGCAGCATTGCTAAAGCTTAGCTCTGGATGAGTAAACTGATATGTGTGTCTGGTCTCTGACACCTAAAGTCAGTAAACTACTTGCTAGTTATAAAAAAATGTGGCAAGTTTGACATTTTTGTCAAAAATCTTCCTTGGAGGTTTTTGTATTGATATAGAACAAGACAAAAGCAGCAATGCCTCTCCTAAGGGCCTTAAACATGCCCTAAGGCACCTGTATTTATTAAGTGCTGGGAAAAAGAGGACCAGAACCTATGATATGAATAATCAAGGACTTGGGACTAGAACCTATGATATGAATAATCAAGGACTTGGGACTAGAACCTATGATATGAATAATCAAGGACTTGGGACTAGAACCTATGATATGAATAAACAAGGACTTGGGACTAGAACCCATGATATGAATAATCGAAGACCTGGGACTAGAACCCATGATATGAATAATCAAGAACTTGGAACTACAAGGTTCTACCTGTAAAATGTATAGTACGGAGTTAATGAGTATTTTTCAGAATTAGAACTATTTTGTGATGTCTTCCTCTTTCATGACTCAATAAGTATATGACCTTATATGTATATGACATACAGTTAATTTTGATTGGCAGCCCAGCATTGTGTGATATGATTGCAGCTATAACCTTAAAGCATCAAATTAAAAGGTGTTTGCGCACAAAGAACATTCTGATTTTTCAAAAAAAAATTCATTGTAAATTTACTTTAGAACAAATCTGACAGATCTCACATGTAAAGGACCACCTAATGAGCAACTCTATGTGAATAACTCATTTTTTACCAAGATGTCAAATAGAATCTCAAGGTCACGATTGGTTATGTCCCAACTGTCACCCTGTTCCCTATACAGTGCACTACTTTCAACCAGAACCCTAAGGGTCCTGGTCAAAAGTAGTGCACTACAAAGGAATAGGGTGCCAATTGGGACACATTTTCCAAATTTCAGTTCATAATGGGTAACTGCTCTATGTACCGTGGTCCTGAGTACTGTCCTCTACACTGGCAGTAAAAGTCCTGGTTGTCCAGCACACAGGTTCCTCCATACAGACAGGGGTTGGAGGAACAGGGGCTAGCTGTCACCTCACAGTGAGACCCCATGAACAAGTCACTGCATTTACAGAAGTAACCTGCAATAGAAACAAGTGTATAATGTACAAAATAATATATATAGGATAACAAGATGTTTGAGACCAATATGTTCTGTATAGACTGTGAATAGGACTGTATGGTGATTTATCTATGTCAATAAATGGTGTCTGTCTCCTACCTCCATGAGGCAGAGTGGAGCAGGTTCCTCCATTCACACAGGGCTGAGAGGAGCAGTCTGGGACAGGGAGGGCCCCACAGCCTGGTGCCACCCCCACCACCTCCTCTACTAGAACATGGGCCTGGGCCTCAGTGTCCAGGTTCAGATCATAGCCATTAAACCTGACAAAATAAAATCAACAGTTATTTAGTCATTTCACAAGCAAGTTTGTTACAAATCACGTTACAATTATTTATTTATTTTAACAAAAAGGTTGATAAAAGGGAGGGAAACATCAAATACCTGACTGCCTCCATACAACCCTGTAGATCACGACTGTGAGAGACTGGCAAACGCTGTGAGGCTGTCTTTGCTCCCCTCTGCTGGTCGGATTCAGAAACACCACCCAGAAACAGGCTTCCGTCCAGGTTGAGGGAGCGGAGTGTGCCTGGTGCCGTGCCCGAGGCCGTGTAGAGCTGATCCAGAACCAGCATGGCGTGGTTGCCGTTTACCTCAAGGGATACGGTGTGCCACTGGCCATCACTGACCTGGGCACTGTGGATAGAGACGATGCCTGGGCCACTGCCGTAGTCAAACTGGTACTGCAGCCTACCGTCCACTATCTGGGGGCAGGAGTGGGTACATAAAGATAGGAAATGGCTGTTAGGCCTGGGAATTGCCAGGGACCTCACGATACAATATTATCACGATACTTTGGTACCGATTCGATATGTATTGCGATTCTCACGATTCTATATACACTATATATACAAAAGTATGTGGACAAATTAGTGGACCTTCAAATTAGTGGATTTGGCTATTTCAGCCACACCCGTTGCTGACAGGTGTATACAATTGAGCACACAGCCATGCAATCTCCATATACAAACATTGGCAGTAGAATTGCCTTACTGAAAAGCTAAGAGACTTTTCAACATGGCACCGTCATAGAATGGCACTTTTCCAACAAGTCAGTCCCGGTCAACTGTATGTGCTGTTATTGAGAAGTGGAAACGTCTAGGAGCAACACAGCTCAGCCGTGAAGTGGTAGGCCACACAAGCTCACAGAACAGGACCGCCGAGTGCTGAAGTGCACGTAAAAATCTTCTGTCCTTAGTTGCAACACTCACTTCCGAGTTCCAAACTGCCTCTGGAAGAAACGTCAGCACAAGAACTGTTCACTGGGAACTTCATGAAATGGGTTTCCATTACTGAGCAGCCGCACACAATCCTAAGATAACCATGCGCAATGCCAAACGTTGGCTAGAGTGGTGTAAAGCTTGCCGCCATTGAACTCTGGAGCAGTGGAAACGCGTTCTCTGGAGTGATGATTTGCGCTTCACCATCTGGCAGTCTGACGGACAAATCTGTGTTTGGCGGATACCAGGAGAACCACCTGCCCGAATGCACAGTGCCAACTGTAACGTTTGGTGGAGGAGGAATAACAGTCTGGAGCTGTTTTTCATGGTTCGGGCTGAGCCCCTTAGATTCAGTGAAGGAAATCTTAACGCTACAGCATACAATGACATTCTAGACGATTCGGTGCTTCCAACTTTGTGGCAGCAGTTTGGGGAAGGCCCTTTCCTGTTTCAGCATGACAATGCCTCTGTGCACAAAGCGAGGTTCATACAGAAATGGTTTGTCGAGATCGGTGTGGAAGAACTTGACTGGTCTACATAGAGCCCCGACCTCAACCCCATCGAACACCTTTGGGATGAATTGGAACGCAGACTGCGAGCCAGGCCTAACCACCCAACATCAGTGCCCGACCTCACTAATGCTCTTGTGACTGAATGGAAGCAAGTCCCCACAGTAATGTTCCAACATCAAATGGAACGCATTCCCAGAAGAGTGGAGGCTGTTATAGCAGCAAAGGGGGACCAACTCCATATTAATGCCCGTGATTTTGGAATGAGATGTTCGACACATACTGCGCACCATATCTCTGTTGCAGAGGGACAAGAAAGCCATGAGAAAACAAGTTTTGATCAGACATAAAAGTGCTAAAAAGAAATTGGCTCCCTATTTAAAAAGAAGATGGAGAACAAGCTATGAAGGAAAAATACTGGAACTTTGGCACAGGTAAAGTCAACTAGAGCAGCAAAAATTATTTTTCAATATTGTCAAAACTATATGATATATTGGATTGAGTTTTTACTCATCACAAATGGTTGTCTCAAATTGCACCCTATTCCCTAAATAGTGCACTCAGGGGCCAGTTTATTAGGTACACCACCCGATTCACGAAAATGGTTTCTAGGGTTTACCGAGAATGGTGCAACAAACAAAAAACATCCATTCAGCGGCAGTCCTGTGGGCGAAAACAGCTTGTTGATGAGAGAGGTTGAAGGAGAATGGCAAGTATTGTGCAAGCTAACAGGTGGACAAATAACGGCACATTACCACAGTGGTGTGTAGAACGGCATCTCAGAATGCACAACTCGTCAGTCTTTGTCACAGACGGACTATTGCAGCAGACGACCACAGCGGGTTCCACTCCTATCAGCTAAAAACAAGAAGAAACCCCTCCAGTGGGCACGCCCTCACCAGCACTGGACAACTGAGTGGAAGAACGTTGCCTGGTCTGACGAATCCCGGTTCCTGTTGCGTCATGCTGACGGCAGAGTCAGGATTTGTCGTAAGCAGCATTAGTTCATGGCCCCATCCTGCCTGGTGTCAACGGTACAGGCTGGTGGCAGTGGTGTAATGGTGTAGGGAATGTTTTCCTGGCAAACGTTAGGTCCCTTCATCCCAATTGAGCAACATTTGAACTACACAGCGTAACTGAACATTGTTGCTGACCAGGTGCACCCCTTCATGGACACAGGGGGTCCAACCCAGTACTAGATTGGTGTACCTAATAAATTGTGTAGATGGAGTAGGGTGCCATTTTGAATACAAGACAATGTGATGTTAGAAAATACTGACTAAACACATACTATTTTCCAATGAAGCATGTGAGTGTCTCTACATGTGTACAGTATAGTGTTGTAGTGACTGTATTCACTGTCATTTCTTCTCAAAGTTTAAATCCTGAGTTTATGGCCTGTTTTATTAAAATGTAATTATTGATTTTCCTAACTGAACAACCAACAGCAACTTGTGACCTATCCCCTACTACTTTATAGTGCACTACTATTGACCAGAGCCCTATATAGGGAATAGGTGCCATCTGGGACTTATCTATAGACCTACCTCTAGAATGCAGTAGTCTGTTCCTCTGGCAAACAGGAGAGTGGCATGGTGGGACAAGGTTCTCAGTCTGAGAGACAGTTTCATCTCCTCTCTATAGCGGTTCTCCATCAGACGATACCTGATGTAACCCTTCCCACTGAACCATAGAGACTGACCTCCTGTGGTTTAAAAATAACATGTAGACGGATCAGTTATGTGACATCTTCCATCTCTGTTACTAATATCGGTTTTGCTGGTGACTGAAGTAATGGTTATATCGGATCTGAAGAAACAGGAGCCATTCTATTCATCTTGAATGTGAGAATAATGTCTAGCAAAGTTAGACTAAAGAAACAGTCATTGAAACACTATCTTGGTTGATGATCTGTTTGGTTGTTTGAGTGACAGACAGTACCTGAGCAGCCTCCCTGTTGGTCAGGTGGACAGACACAGCTGTATGGTCCCTCTCTTTGGTTGGACACACATCCCTCAGGACAGGGCTTCTCCTCACAGAGCTTCAACACAGGACACTCACCACCTAGTACCGAACATATCAAATCATTACAATGAGGGAGAGGACACATCCTAAACGGCACTCCATTCCCTATACAATGCACTACTTTTTTTAGGGAAAAAAGTGCCATTTGGGATGCGGCCGAAATGTAGTGTATTGGACGACTTCTATTGTTTTATCAATAACTTGACGATATGTGATGTGTGTTGGTGTGTGGTGTGTTGTGGTAGTGTGTGATGTGGTGTGTGATGTGTTATGTGGTGTGTGATGTGTTATGTGATGTGTGGTGGTGTGTGATGTGTGGTGGTGTGTGATGTGTGGTGGTGTGTGATGTTTGGTGTGTTATGTGGTGTGTGGTGTGTGAGGTGTGAGGTGTGAGGTGTGGTGGTGTGGTGGTGTGGTGGTGTGAGGTGTGAGGTGTGATGTGTGGTGTTGTGTGTGAGGTGTGAGGTGTGGTGGTGTGGTGGTGTGGTGGTGTGAGGTGTGAGGTGTGATGTGTGGTGTTGTGTGTGATGCGTGATGTACCTTTACAGAGGCACACAGCAGATCTGTGATGTGGCGGGGTGATGAGGCTGAGTCTAGCCGTGCTGTAGGTGGTCAGGAAGTTCTGGTCCAGGGTGACCACCTCACTACAGAGCATGGCAGGACAGTCCAAGCCTGCACATAGCTTCCTGAACACCCTGACCACGCGGAGGCCTGTAACCTCCTGGATTGCACCCACAGAGGCATTGAGCTTACGAAGGAGGATCCCGTCCTTGGTAGTGGTCAGGGGGCTACCGGGAGGTGACCGCTCCAGAGCCAGCAGGACATCCAGGCTACCAGGGGGCTCACAGGGCTGCAGACTGACCAGCTGGACATCACTCCTCTTGATCCCTGCCACCATGCGCAGCACCCTCAGGAAGCCCCTCCAGTGCTCCCCTACGAACTCCTCGGGGCCCACCCCAGCCAGACGAACGGCCACGGAGCTCTCCAGCATGCGCTTGGTCACCTGGTGGACGTGCACACTGACACCGGTTGCCGTGGTGAAGCGTCCATCAGTAACGGTGACGTTGAGCAGGTAGTGGCCCAGCTTGAGGACGTGACCCGGCCGGGTCACCAGACGGCCATCTGAAGGGGACAGGGAGAACAGTAGCGTATTGGCTAAATTGGGCTGGAGGTTGTAGGTCAGGGAGTCATAGAGGTCCTGGTCAGTGGCTCGGATCTGACCCAGCACCCCGCCCGGATAGGCCTCTCCTGGGGTGGAGATGAGTACCTCCAGGGGGAGGATAGCAGGGGGGTGGAGGCTCTCTTGGATCACCCTGATATTGATCACTGTGGAGGCCAGGATTGGTGGTCTGCCACTGTCTAGCACCTGAGGAAACATAACACAACAGAACCACAACATCATTATTACAACCTATCACTATAATCACTACCCAGTGCTTGAATTCCTCACTTCAGGTTAAGAGGATAAAATAACAGGCTTGCAAGTGCCATTGATGACCAGAGGGGGGAGTTGGTGGACTGGTGGTCACTGCTGCTTCTGGGATAAAGGACAGAATCAATACTGGAATGAGGGCAATCTGTACAAACTCTGGGATTAAAGGAGAAAATCAATACTGGAATGAGGGCAATCTGTACCTACTCTGATATTAAAGGAGGGAATCAATACTGGAATGAGGGCAACTTGTACAAACTCTGGGATTAAAGGAGAGAATCAATACTGGAACTGGAGCAATCTGTACAAACTCTGTTATGATCACATAAGTTTACAACCATTCCTGTGTTTCCAGTGAACCTACTGGTGCTCCCTGATACAGACAGCAGGTATACTACCCTTCCACTATTCCCTGGGTGCCGATTAAGTGGATGTCGATTAAGGGAGCCCCCCGCAACTCTCTGATTCAGAGGGGTTGGGTTAAATGCGGAAGACACATTTCAGTTGAATGCATTCAGTTGTACAGCTGACTAGGTATCCCCCTTTCCCTTTCAACCATTCCTGTATTTCCAGTGAACCTACTGGTGCTCCCTGATACAGACAGCAGATATACCACCCTTCAGTCACCTCAATGGTTGATCTATTACTATTCATTTACTGTATCAAGTACAAAACACATTTCAGAAAATTGTAATACTACTTTTAGCCTAATTAGCATTTTGTGAATGTAGACCAACCTGAGCATGTAGTATGTAGTGGTCCTTTACTGTGCGGTCCAGCAGTGTGGTGGTCCTGAGGGTTCCCTGGGGGTCTATTAGGAAGGAGCCTCCCTCATCTCCCCCAAGGATGATGAAGGAGAATGGGGGGCCGTTGTGGGAGGCATCCCTATCTGTTACAGTCAGCTTGAGAACACTGTTCCCTACTGGGACACTCTCCTGGGGTAGAGAGGGGGGGAAAGAAAGAGGGAGGGAGAGCGAGACAGAGGGAGGGGGACAGAGGGGGGGGGGAGAAAGAGGGAGGGAGAGCGAGGGAGAGAGAGACAGAGGGAGGGGGAGAGAGAGAGGGAGAGAGATTCCATATCCATGCCTTTCGATGTTGATTCAGGAGCTACTGTTCAGAGGCTTAATGAAGCTCCCTCGTTTATCCTTTCTATTCTCAGCTATACATCCTGTATCTGTACCTCACACTATTCCTTACACTCATCTGCTTCAAGTGCAACTCTATGGCACCCAATAACGTTTCTGAGGCGTCTTAACTTCAGTTAACTTGCACCCTCCAGCTAAACCTCACTTCATTTAAGAAGTGTAGTCAGTGTTGTTGGATTTAATCTCTATCTCATCTCTGTGGCATGTCTACCTCTGACCTGTCTGTCTTACCTGGATGACAAGGCTGTAGTCAGCCTCAGAGAACACGGGCGCATTATCATTCACATCCGAAACGTCAATGTTGACCAGGGCACTGCTGGATCTGGATGGACTCCCACTGTCTGATGCCAGTACCGTCAGAGTGTACGCAGGCACCTAGTTTAACACAG